>NW_024883521.1:0-75797 GCF_019059575.1 Amphibalanus amphitrite | reverse complement strand
AGAGCAATTTTCACTTCGTGATCACTCTTTATGGATGTCAATTGTCAAAATATAGGTATGGTGCGGCTTGTAAATAAATGCACACTGAAATTATTCGAGTGAGCTGCGTGCTATCCAACAATAACCTACAAACCTTGATGAGGCCGAAATGAGTTTTAACTCGTCCATAGGAAAAGTAGCCTAAAGGCTTAAAAAGAAGCACAAAAACAAAGCTCAATACGCTAACGCTTCAATACCATACATGGCTTCAAAGAAGCCAAAATGGTGACGTTTCTGAAGGTGAATAGGCCCCGTAATATTTGAGCATTGACTGCAACTGTCTTGTAGTTCCACTGAAAAATGGCGCCCTCGCCCTGCAAAGCAAGTGGTACATCGATGCGCCAATAACAGACACCTGTTCTCAGCGACAGGTTCATTGTATTGGATCGAGCGGCCGCCCATCGCACACATTAGTCGAGACACGGAAAGAGCGTGGTGTTATCATTCCGTGACTGTCGGCTCAAGGAATGTTAACCCGCGCCCAGATGGGGTCTGCCGAGCAACGCGGTCTGATGGGGGGGCCATTTTGGCCCCCCCCCCTCAGATCTCGAGAACCACGCAACATAGCGACAAGCGGTAAACGGTGTTGGATAGCCCCAGCGGGGAACTACCTTGTGACCCAATTTCATTGACCTCGGTCAAACCGATGACGTCACAGGTCAGGTCAAAGGTCGAATTTTCACCGTTTACAGGCATTTCAAGAAATGCGTTGTAAAATCGAGTAAAATGCATTTCATTGAAAATTATCGATGGAGAAATGTTCTTCAAACACATATTTTGCTATTTGAGGTCACTGATACCAGGTCAGGTCACAGAGGTCAGGTCACTGGGGGGGGGGGGGGGTCACAATATGAAAGTGTCGTGTGATACATGTTTTATGGTCCATTTTACATGACAAATGCGATTATGTGGGTCAGACAGACTTCAGGGCCAGCTTAGGTCACGTTTTGGTCAAGGTCAGGTCAAGGTCCGGTCAAGGTCAGGTCAAATTAGGTCAAATTTCAAAGTTGGTATTTTTGCATAAAATGGGTATCGATTCGATGCAGCTCGTCACGGGGAGTTCAATGGTGGTCTCCGTTTTGCGCTACGAGGTCTAGAATTGCTAAAAATTGAGTTCAAAAATTTGACGTCATCAATTTTTAACAGTTTTTTCGCTATAACTTGGCCAAAAAAGAGGTATCGATCTAAAATTTGGTATGTATATCGAAGAGCGCAGGGACTATCACATATATTCCGGTTTTTTCGAAATTCGAAAAATTTTTGGAAAATTTTTGAGTTTTTCTAAAAAAATCAATTTTTTTGATTTTTGGGGGTCAAAATCCCAAAATTTCGAAAATCCGAGATAGCAGTTTTGTAGCGCCGTCTTTTCTCTACACAACCACATAAAAAAACTTTAAAATTGCTTGTTAACTGTAGAATTGGTGAGCGTTTCAAGATGTCATGTTTTTTGCTCATTTTTGCTCGAACATGACCTCAGTTTGACCTCAATAACTCCTGACCTGAGGTGACCTGTGACTTGAAATTTTGTGTGAAGGTGTCAAATTGATGCCCGGTAAGGTACCCAAAATTTGGCGGCGCTGCGCGCCGCCGTTTTCTCGCTATTTAAGAAAAACCACAGGGGGGGGCCAAAATGGCCCCCCCCATCAGGGCGCGGGTTAAAAGGTCGGGTCTCCCGTGTAAATCGTAACACTGCAGCGAGATAACGACTTGCATCGTTGTGACCTAAACGTGTTGGCATGTTGCATTGAGCTGTGCTAGTGTAATCACCGGTAGAACACAGGTCTCGGGCCATTTCGTTAATAAAAATGTGGCTTATTTCAGATCCCATCATCCTTCTTTTGGCATCTTTCATTCATCTATAAGAAAACTCCGTGTAAGTCAATTTCAGTGCACAGGGAGAACGAAATCTGGAACCTAACTAAGCGCCTCCATATATCATCCAGGCACCAGCCCAACCGTCCACAGCAGTGCTCTCATATAAGTGCCGGTCTAAGCCCTGTCCGTATATTAGATTAGCCACAGTATACGAGGATGATGCGAGGCAGCTGCCGTCGCTGTCTTCTCAGGACCAGGTCAGCAACAGGGCAGGCTGTCGGCAGTCGGGTTGGAGCCTGGACGGGGCGAGCTGTCGGCCGGACGAGACGGGCTGTCGGCCGGACGGGACAGACGGGACGAGACGGGCTGTCGGTCGGACGGGACAGGCCGGACGAGACGGGCTGTCAGCGGTCGGGTTGGATCCTGGACAGGGCGGGCTGTCGACCGGACGGGACAGACTGGACGAGACGGGCTGTCGGCCGGACCTTCCACGGGAGATGGTCATACTGACCGTCTAACCAGAGTCCCCAGCTGGTTAGAATGGCGACCATGGAGCCCAGCAATCTAGAGCGGCGGAAATAGAACCATCAGCTGACGCCGCTCTGAGAGTGACATTGAGTTGACCGAGAGGGACAGTGGCGGATCTAGGATTTGAGTTTAGGGGGGGCAAACATTGCGCCGCCAGGCAAGTCGGCGAGAATTTCAAACGTCCAGTCTTAGGAACAAAAAAAAAAAACGAGCTACCCCTATTTTTCTCCTCGGATTTCGGGAATTATTTTTTTTTATTTTTTACATTTTTATCAGTCCGGCCAAGCCAGGGCAGCGCAACAAAAAAATTTGCAGCCACCCTGACTCCGGGAGATAGTTAGAGAATAGCTCACCGGCGCTATGGACGGTCCGTCCTCTACCTCCCGCATCACCTCGGCAAGACCTCGTCCGAAAGGTCCGCCCGCGCCGGTTCTCAAGGGCTTCTGTATCCGGAGACCGATAAGGGTCGCAGCAGCAGGTTCATGTGTAAATGCCCACGGCCAAAGGCCACATCAGCGTACCTGCGATACTATACGCAGTCAGGGTTGCCACGTAGTTAAACGTATTAACAGTTGTTTCCGGTAATAGAAAATGAGATCAGTCGATTAAGAATCCCAACAAGAAATAGACGAAGAACAGCGCATTTGTTTTCGGTCCTGCATTTATTGATGCAATTACAATCAACATTCCTTAACTTTGGGACTAAACTTCGCGAGCTAGCAAAATTATACAATAAGTGTTACTTTCGAGAGGAGATAAACGATGCTTCTACCCCGCAGGGGGCTGACCGTGGTCAGAGCTGCTGCTTAGCCGGGGTCATCTGGCTCCGGCTGTGCGGCGGCTGTGACTTCGGCCAGTAAGGGGAGTAGCGCCCCCTCGGCCCCAGCTTGACGCGCGTTTTGACCTGGACTTGCCTTGCTTACTGGATGGATTGTCTGCAGGATTGGCCCCGCAGGGGGTTGGCAGTGGCCGGGGTCGCTGTCGGACTGGGTTCCTTGGGCCTTTGCCCCGCGGCGGCCTTGGCCTCGGCCAGCAAGGGGAGTAGCGCCCCCTCGGCCCCAGCTTGACCCATGCTTGCTTGCGACTTGCTTTGATCGCTGGTTGGACAGATGGTACGGCCCGACTTTTCTTGGTTTTCGTGGTTTTGTTTCTCTTGAGCGGTCTCTGTTTGCTTTTGCTTTGCTTTTCACCGGATGTCCGCGTTTCTTTCGATCACAGCTTTCTGATTCTTTTCCTACCTTTTTCGTTGTTTTTGCACCCGCAGGAACACAGCCGAGTTGGGCTAGTGTAAGGGGAGTGGCGTCCCCTCGGGTACCAGCCGGTTTTACTAGGCTAGGCGAGCCGACCCGTACCCCAGGACAACGGGATCCTGGAGGTTGAGCCCCCCACCGTGCGGAGCCAGTCGCGGTGGCTGGGCAACACGCCTCTTTGGCCCTGAGTTCTGTAAGGGCGGGACACTCAGTGGGGCGCCGCACTTGAGGAGCCATTCCCAGTCGTGACGCCGCCGGGGGTGGTGTCTGAGAGGTGTCGCCGGCGGGGTTCGGGCACTTGTGCTCGTCCTCTGTCGGTGGGACTGATCTGTCGCTGCCCCTGGCGGTGACTCGGCTAGGCGTCAAGGGAGGAGGCGGTATCCGACCGTGGGGGGTGGTGAGTCTCTCTCTCCCCCGCGGAAGGTGCCGCCAAGTCCCGTACAGTCAGCTCGGCCGTCCTAGGCCTTGTAGCGGCGCCGTTGCGGAGCGTCGGCGGCCGAGCTGGCGGAGACCAAGCACACTCCATGGATAACTCGACCAACCCCCCTTCCCCCACTCTTACCAATCCTTCGGCCTCGGCCGATCCTCGCCCGTTGGCCTCGGCCGACAGGCGAACGGTGCTTGAAAAAGGTCCACGATCTCCTAAGATCCTCATCTTCCGGAGCGCAGACAGGGAGCTGAGCTCTCTGTCGCCCTTCCAGCGGAAGGATGGCTGCGACCGGTTTGGTTCGATAGTTCGTTGTGACCGGATGCGTGATGGCGCGCTGGAGGTCGAGTTCAGGAAAAGCGAGGAGGCGGCGAAAGCATTGGACGCTACTCGCTTCGTGTTCTCCGAGGGACGGGCATCCGGCCGGAGGCTCGTTTCCATCCCGCTTACAGTGGAGCCCCACCGTTCTAAGAACTCCTCACGAGGGGTCATTAACTGTTTCGATTTGAGGGGAGTGAGCGACGAGGATATTGCGGACGGGCTCGCCGATTTCGGCGTGACAGCGGCTCGCCGCATCATGACGAAGAGAGGCACGGTCTCGACCAACAACATCATTCTGACATTTGACTCTACCGACTTGCCGAGTGAGATTCGCGTGGGCTACGTGAAGGTTCGCGTGCGGCCTTTCGTCCCAGCGCCCATGCGCTGCTTCCGCTGCCAACGTTTCGGCCACACAAAGGACAACTGCCGAGGAAGACCCACGTGCTCCAAGTGTGCTTCGCAGGACCACACTGACGAAACCTGTGACTCGGAGACCCCCCGATGCGTCAACTGCGGAGAGGGGCAGACGCCGCACTCCGCGTATGATAGGTCTTGCCCTGCATACGTCAAGGAGAAAGAGATCATGACCATCAAGGCTACCAGAAATCTGTCTTTCAAAGAGGCCCGGGAGGTGTACAACCAGAGTCACCCGAAGACCTCGTATGCCCAGAAGGTGAGAGTCACAAACTCTACCGATGCCTCCCAGATGAGCGTAGCACAGCTCGTGCAGCTTCTCAAACGATTCGGCCTCACCGTCGTAGCCACTGGTGACTCAGCGGACAACACGGCGCCTCGTGCGCCGCCGAGCAACACAGAGCAGGCTGCTCAAGAGTCAGTGTGGGGTCCACCCAGTCCCGCTCCAGCCGGGAACGGTAATGGAGACGATTGGACCGTCGTCCAGCGCCGACAGGGTGGTCGGCGCCCCCCGGCGCAGGGTAAGGCGCCACCCACCCCGCCCCGCCCCCGACCGTCTACGGCGGTGCAGGAGGCTCTGCGGCGGGGGGAGGAGGAGAGAAGGGCACGTGAGGCGAGGAGGGCTCGCCTCGTCCAGAAGGCCCTCGAGGCTAAGGAAGCCTCGTCTGCCGACTCCGCCTCCGGGAGTGCCAATGCGGCTGTCGCCGCTGACACCCCGGAGACACCTGAGGCGGGGACTCGGCCCATCATGGGTCCCCCGCCGCCTCCTCCACCTCCGCAGCGGCGGCCACCACCGCCGCTGCCAGAGACGCCTGTGTCGAGGACACAGGCCGCCGCCTCGACATCCCCGTCGGGGCGGCAACAGCCCTCCGCGGCTCCAGGGCGCCTCGCCAAGCGGCAGACGCCCCCGAGCTGGTCACCTTCGGAGGGCGACGCCCCCCGGTCGAAAAGGCCCCAGCCGGGCCCGAGCCATGCCCGATCTGCCTCTGCTGAAGGGAGGCTTCACCGAGAGGGCTCAGGGCACCCCCGTATCCGCTACGGGGGGAGCGCCTCCTCGGAGTTAGAGGACCTAGTCTAGTCTTTCAGTCTAGTCATTTCCTCTTTTATCCTTTTATCTTTTTCGCGCTATTGCGCTTTTTTACCAGGTGCATTTCTCTCGGTGCTTTTTACCTTTTTTGTGGTCAGCCAGGTATCTGTGTGCGCCTTTGCCTCATGTTATACGCGCCCTTTTTGCGCCTTTTTAACCACGCCTTTTATTCTACAGTGGAACTGTAGAGGCCTCCGGGCCAACTACCAGGACCTACAGTCTCTTATCCGTTGGCGCACACCCCTTGTTTTAGGTCTCCAGGAGACCAAGCTAGCGCCAAACGTTACCTTTGCCATCAAGGGCTACTCTGTTTTTAGAAGAGACCTGGACACCCCTACCATTGCCCATGGAGGTGTGCTTCTGGCGGTTCACCACAGCGTACCTGCTCGCCAGGTGCCGCTGCAGACTCCCCTGCAGGCGGTGGCCGCCAGAGTTGATTTCAACCACCGGGAACTGACAGTGTGCTCTTTATACCTACCACCAGGTATAGCGCTCCCGGTGGTTGAGCTGCATCGACTTGTCGATGAGCTTCCACCTCCGGTCCTGGTAGTCGGCGATTTTAATGCCCATAGCCTGGCGTGGGGATGCGACACGACTGGCACTCGTGGTCGACTTTTAGAATCTTTTATCCGCGATGAGGCGCTGTGTATTTTAAATACAGGACAGCGCACCCATTTTACAACACCCTCCGGTCAAACATCGGCTCTGGACCTGAGCTTAGTCAGTCCGCGGCTAGCTCAGCTTTTTACCTGGTCCGTCCATGACGACCCACTCGGGAGCGACCACTTCCCAGTGTGGCTGGAGCACCAGGAGTCCCCAGTGTCAGGCAACCGTCCACCTAGGTGGAATGTTCGGAAGGCCGACTGGGGCGAATTCCAGGCCGCCGTAGAGGCCACGGTTTTATCCAGAGCCGACGCCTCTGTGATGTCTACAGATGATTTTACATGTTTACTCATTGACTCCGCAAACGGGTGCATACCCAAGACGTCGAGTCAGCCTCGTCGTCCTCCGGTCCCGTGGTGGACCAAGGAATGCGGAGATGCGATTCGTGCCAGGAAGCGCGCTTTTAGAAAGTTTGACCGGAGTAGTACTACTGAGAACCTCATCGCTTTTAAGAAAGCGCGGGCTTTTGCCCGTCGCGTTTTAAAAGAGGCAAAGGCTGTTTCATGGCGCACGTACGTGAGTTCCTTAAACCGTTTTACTCCTACGACCCAGATATGGGCACGCATGAAGCGCATTGAAGGCCGGTTCAGCTCTGTTCCGCTTCCGGTTTTAAGAGTGAACAACACGGACATATCCCACCCTTTAGACGTCGCAGAGACGATAGGCCGTGCACTCTATCAGCGCTGCCGAGGAGAGCCGTCCTCACGACCTGCACCAGCCGCCGTGGACTTCAGCACAGCTGAAAATTTGATGTACAATGAGCCTTTCTCTATGGCTGAGCTCACGTCTGCCATCAGCTCGTTGCGCAGCGTCTCAGAAGGTCCGGATGCTGTCCACAACGACATGCTCCGTCATCTCCCAGCAGTTGCCCTCGAGGCGCTGCTAGCAACTTTCAATTCGCTTTGGGAGACTGGCACTTTCCCTGAGACCTGGCGGGAAGCCACTATCATTCCTATTTTGAAGGCTGGCAAGTCGGGACATGACCCTCTCCACTATCGGCCCATCTCTCTCACATCATCGCTTTCAAAGCTGATGGAGAAGATGGTCAATGTGCGTCTTAGCTGGTTTCTGGAACATCACGGTGTTTTTACAAACGCCCAGTGCGGTTTTAGAAAGCACCGCAGCCCTGTTGACCACATTTTAGCCCTCGACACCGAGATACGCACCTGTTTTACTGAAAAGAAGCACCTTGGAGCACTGTTCTTTGATATTGAGGCGGCCTATGATACAGTGTTACGACACAGAATACTTTCCAAAGTACACAAGTACGGCATACGCGGCCGGATGGGCCTCTTTATTAAGAACTTTTTATCGGGTCGTCGGTTCAAAGTCCGAGTTGGCAGTAGTCTTTCGAGCAGTTTTACTCAAGAGAACGGAGTTCCCCAGGGCGGGGTGCTTAGTGTGGCTCTCTTTGCAGTGGCGATTAATGACATCGCTGATGATCTGCCGGTCTCGATCGGTAGATCGCTCTTCGTGGATGATTTTGCCATTTGGTTTGCCGCTTCAAGCGCTCGGCATATGGCCAGACAGCTGCAGCTTGCAGTGACGCGGTTGGAGAGATGGAGTCGTGACAACGGTCTTCGTTTTTCAACAACGAAGACCGTCGCTATGCACTTTTGCCGCCGCCGCTGCGGCGACCTTCCCTTGGGAATCCAGCTCTATGGACAGGTGATTCCTACTCGTCCGGTGGCGAAGTTTCTTGGGATCTTTTTTGACAGTCGTTTAACGTATAAAGAACATTTTAGAACTCTTCGGGAACGATGTTTTAAATCCCTGAACGTTTTAAAATGTGTCGCCCGCACATCTTATGGTGCGGACCGCAGGACCCTTCTTCTTCTATATCGATCTATTGTACGATCGAAGCTAGATTACGCTTCTTTTGTCTACGATTCAGCGAGTGAATCTAGCAAGAGGGTCCTGGATACAGTCCATCATGCAGCACTCCGAGTAGCCACCGGAGCATTCCGCACCTCGCCCAGGAGCAGCATTCTTGCTGAGGCGCATGAACCGCCACTTTCACTCCGCCGTCAGATGTTGGGTATGCGGTACGCGCTGAAACTGCGCCAATTTCCTATGCACCCGACGTACCCATACGTTTTTTCACGGCATGCCACCCGATGTAACGGAAGGTTACGACCCTCGTTTGGAGTGCGCATGAAAGAACGGTTTTCAATAGCTGACATAGCATTGCGTAACGTTCGTCGTACCTGGGCTGCGCCCCCTCCACCGTGGAAAAGTGTCAGTCCACAGGTGGATCTTTCGCTTTCTGCAGTTCCAAAGGGCAAGTTGCTGCCTGCAGAGGCACGAGTCCGAGCCTTGGAACACCTTGCCTCTTACGATGGTTTTATTCCTGTATTCACAGACGGCTCTAAAACACCTGAGGGAGCGGGCTGTTCTTTCGTCGCTGGCGACGATACCCGTTCATTTTCGTTGCCATCTTTCGCCTCGGTGTTTTCATCGGAACTTGTTGCCATCGAGAAGGCTTTGTGTTTTATTGAGGTATCGGACGGACCTTTTTACTTGATTTTATCGGACTCCCTAAGCAGCCTGTTGGCCCTGCGGAGTTTTAATCCAGCCGACCCGATCGTTCAAGACATTTTAGCTCGGCTTCAGTCAGTAGAACAATCGGGTAAATCTGTTCAGTTCTGCTGGATTCCCAGTCACGTTGGCGTTCATGGCAATGAGCTGGCAGACGCGGCTGCAAGGCGTGCTGCTGCAGCACCCTGCACTCGTCGGTTGCCATTGCCGGCGCGTGATTTTTACCCTGCTGTACGATCTTTTATTCTAACGGAGTGGCAGGCAGAGTGGCGCCTGCGTGGAGGAGGAAGCTCCGAGAGGTGAAGCCGACTCTGGAGCATTGGAGGTCTTGCTCGCAAGACAACAGGTCAAACGAAGTGATTTTATGCAGGCTCCGCATCGGTCATACGTATGCGACGCATGGCCACCTTCTCCGCGGAGATGAGCAGCCCGTTTGCGGCGGGTGCGCCGTGCCTCTCACCGTCGCCCACGTGCTTTTATCTTGTCGACGCTTGGAACCGGACCGGACTCGCTACCTGGGCCGCATCGCTCCGGATATCACCGTCCGCCACTTGCTGGGTGACGAGTCACCCTGGGTTTTATCTGGCAACATCTTTTCCTTTATCCGTTCAATCAAATTCCAAGTAATCTACTCGATCTGATACCAAACCAACTAGTCCATACGTCTATTCTAATCTAGTCCTTACGCCTAGTCAGCTGTCTTTTACGATACGCTTGGAGTATTTTACCCTTCTTTGCTCTTTTTAACCAGCTTTTAGGCTTTTTTAAGCCTTTTATTACGTCTGTTTTCTTGTGACACACTTGCTTTACTTGTATATAGTTATGGGCGCAAAATGACCTTGTAGTCGGCGCGCCCTTAAGCCCCAATAAACAACAACAACGATGCTTCTACAGACTACATATAGGACCACAGCGTAACAGCCAACGGAATCACACTGAACAGCGTTAACTTCCCACAACATACTGAGCTTCTCCAACACCTCGCAAACCAAAAGCTCTGACTGAGCCTTTCTGTGTTTGTCCCCGTTAGATAACGGTATGGCTCATGAAAAAGCCGCGATTGGTAATCTTCTTTACGTTATTCCTCTCAGAAACCTATCTCGCACTTGTTCTCAAAGGCAGTTAGCATTAACCAAGCCCATATAAACACATTAACCAATAGCGGATAACCATTGGCGGATCCAGGCGGGTGCCAGGGGTGCCAAAATCAGTAATCGGGGTGCCAAAACTGAGTTTGGCACCCCCTTTCGCTCCTCAGTCCTGCATACACATATGCAGCTCTTGTAGAGACTCTCGCACCCTTTTGGCACCCCCTTTGGAAATGGCTGTATCCGCCTCTGGACATAACTAATGTAGCCACAGTGGAAATGCTAGGTACTAATGGATATTTAGACCCACCAATATTTTTTCAGCTCCTACACCCATGCTATCTAGCAATAAAATATTATGCAAACACTTCTTATATACCCATGCAAACCCACCACTGTCCAACCGCTCACCAGTGGTGACCCCTGACCCCACTGGCGTCTGATGGTCTGGCGGTCTGCTGTTGACGGTTTGTTTACTTGGTTCAAGGTTTCAATAAATCGCGTTTTTTTGTAGCAGTAGCAGTAGTAGCACAGGCACTGCTGATGGATGATGGACTGACATTCATGGGGCGGAGGACTTTTTATCAGCTCACAACTTAATATCACGAATATGACAACCTTAGCTAGTCCTCCATTTATTTCACATTTCTTTTCAAACACCATATTTTTAGTATTCAAGTTGTAGTTTTTTAGGGGGGGGGGGCAAAAAGATATGTTTGCCCAGAGGTTTTTCGTTTAGGGGGGGGGCAATTGCCCATTTTGCCCCAACGTAGATCCGCCACTGGAGAGGGACAATCACGGCAACATTACATTGTCCTCACCTCCTCATCTTTTTTTAAAGCTTTTATGCTGTTTTCTCAGCATGAAAGCTTATGTTTCAGCATGTTTCACCAGCATGGGACGATTTCGGCCGGTTTGTAAGAGATAAACTGTCGAGCAGTTCATACACAAGAACATAAGCCTAGCGCGTTGAGCTCACCGAGAACAGGCGACTGTTCCAGCCAGCTCCGGGCATCCGCCTGCTCGCCGATCGAGCCGTGTGCCGCACGACAGCCGTGCTCTCCGGCACAGTATACCAATCAGTGAAACGGCGGCCAGCCGCCAGCTCCGCACCGCGCTCGTTTGGAACCAATACCCGTCCCAAAACGGCGTCCGGAGCAATTCTGGGCCGGTATAATGTTGCACAGTTCTACTAAGAGACCATAACTGAACCGCAAATAACCGTAAATTAGATGATATTGTGCGATGTCCATCGATTTGTGACAGAGCGACCTGATGATCACTTGCCGCCTGCCAAACCTTTAACTGAGCCTATATGTGGATATTATAGAATATTAGTACAATGTGCAAGCAGTAGCGGCGCAACACCTTCAATTAAGGGGGGGGGGGAGGCACTGCCGACTTTTGGTCCCATTCTTTCCATGCAACGTCCATAGGGCTAATGTTAAAATGCCAAAATCAAAGGGGACACGGTGCCCCGGTGCCCTCCCCGTTCCGCCGCCTATGTGTACATACAAGAGAGCCTGAATGATAAATAGACTCTCCATTAAAAATTCCACTACCACAAATCATCCATCCAAGGGAACCACGTTTCATCATCATAGAAAAGAAGTTCTTGTATCGAGTAGCTTGACCTCACGTTTTTCAATTTCCGCTTTCAAGACATTTATCACATTTATAACGGCAGGATACGTCCCTTGCTATTCCACTCCGTATATAGAGCCAACATCCTTGATCGATATTGCTAATGTCGTTTAGCGCCAGCCAAACGTTCAAAACACCGTGGTTGCGATATCGTCACAAGGCAGCCTATGTGATGGCACAATCTAGCGAACAGATGCGACAGAAACTGAAAGGCTTATTGAATTGTCGGAATTTCTATTTGCTTTACATTCTTTCAAGCAAGCATGTGTGAATATAAGCGTCAAAACATTTTTTAGTTCTATGGAATAGGCATCCCTCGCCTACTATCTAAAACGTGTCATTGATGAAAGTGTGTCCATGAATAAAAGTGAGTCATTATTAGATATTCAGTTCTCCTGCCATCAACACAAACGAGCATTGCCTGTTTACATATATCTAAAACAGGAAGATGAAACTAAGTAGTCACTAAGATTTCGTTCCATAGTATTGAGCACCTGCAACGTAAAACCAATACAATCACGTCCACAACGCCTCACCTCTCATATAGCAGTAGGCGACGCTCTTCATGTTCTTCCTGGTGAGGACGAGCAGGTTGAGCACGTTGCCGATGATGCCGAGCGCGCAGATGATCGGCATGGCCACGCCGTAGGTGTAGTGCTTCAGCTCCCTAATCGCGCGCATCTGTTCAGTGAACGACTCGTTGAAAGTGGCGGCCGATGGTGGAGTGCAGAGACTGAGGTTGTTGCCCACGGACAGGCTACTCAGCGTGGCAGTCATGACGGCAGTCGGCTTGTGGGCCGGGCTCAGTCGGACTTATCCCTGAAGCGCGTCTGCTGTTCAAGGGACAATGGAGAAATCTGCCCTCCAAAAAAGTGAGAGAGAGATGAGTCCAGTTAAAGCTAGATACACAGACCTGACATCAGTTCCGTGGTTACGACCAGGGCAGGCGTTGTTAAAAGTCTGTGCGCTCAACCACTACTGAATGTTATTGTAGCACGCCAATACCACACCAGCAGCTTCTGCTCCTTAGAAATATCTCAGTTCCATCGAGGCAATGGGCCTGTTAAACGGTCTGCACTTCGCAGCGGGCCCACCACAGTTCTCAGTTCACGCCTATAACTTCCAGAGCAGGGGCTCAGAACGCGTCAGAGGGCGCAGAGGACCTCCTCCACCCAGTCTCGCAGTGCCAGACACTGGCGAATCCACTCGCTAGTCCAGCCCGAGATCCAACCGGAGTCTGTTCCACTAGTGGTGACACCTGCTGAGACACACGGCGGTCAGTAACGTCCCCGATCGCACGTTCAGGCCGGCCGGCGGCGCCCGACTGAGCACGCGGACTTGGTCGCCGCCGCCGGCAGCCTCCGCGCCGCCGACTCAGCGTCGGACGCACGCGTCGACGCCGACGGCCGCCCGCCGTCGCACGCGCCGCGCGGCCCCCTCTCCCCTGGCCCGGGGAGGGGGTTGAGGTTGGCCGTCTCACTCTTCCGACGACACCACGCGCCTCGGGCCGGCCTCAGCCACGCGCAACACTCGGAAAGAAAGAGGAAATATACGGGCGGCGGTGTCTGCAGTTCATCTTACCGGACGGCCAGACACGGCGGAGAAGAGGTCCGAACAGAGAGGCTATCTGGACTCCCTCAACACAACGAGAACGGAAGTCGGGCGCCTCCTCGTTCCATTAAGTTATGACCGAACTGAGAAAACTTTATCAAGTGTTTCATTCTTCTAACAATACAGAGACTGGTATGGTATAAGCTTGGGAATATCTCATTCACCCGTTTGGGTTATTTAAAACGGATGGCTCTCCAGGTTGGTCCCATTGGTATTCCGAGGTTTGCGTCGAAGGATTGATAGTGGTCATTCATTACAGACAGGTAGGGACCAGGTCAAAGACGTGGAACCGAAGGCTAGCCAATTACCGTCACACGAATGCAGGTCAGGCTACTTATGACATCCGTTAGGCTAACACGATACTGTGATCACTAACAAGACAAACATGACCTCTGGAAATGCCATGAGAACTACCTATAGAGCTGCGAAAATGGGCATAATTAGTGGTTCTGCCATCGTCTGATTACACGTTTGGTTTGTTTACTGAGCATAATTGGTTAGGCACGTCATGTCGAGTGAGGACATTGCTGTTATTGTAACATTGGAAGCTGATGAGGAAAAATGCAGTTCCAACTCCGGAGCAGCTCAACACCACAATTAGGTATGTAGGCATATGCGGTTTGTTTAACGAATGACGATTTCCTATCAACCAAATCAGGCTTTGTTCAATGAAATGACTGTCACGACAATACCACTCCAAGCGTGGTGTTAACAAGAGACACATAGCAGGGAGCCTGAGGACGTTCGAATGTTCCACTGAGCACACCTTCTAGTAGGACGTTAATTATATGGCAATGTGAGTGGAAGCTAGAACCACTCTAAGCTTGGAAAAAGGCTGCGTCATTGCTTAGGTGCCAACACACCGGAGCGATAGAGAATTCAGCCACGATTGGCGCGGGAAACTCCACCCCACAGTTTTCATTGCGGATGCGTCATCGTTCCGGCGCACCCAGGGACCTTGCACCGGCCGCCCGTCTGGGGCGCCCACCCCTCGCCGGCCGGCCCGCCGGACAGCTGATGGATGTTCTACCCGGCGCTGGCCGCCGCGGGCAGACAGCTGCCGACACCAGCTCACACAGGCGCGTGCTCCACTTCTGCGCAACGCGTCATTGTGAGCAGGCATGAATGGCTGGACGTCTGAATGGTGTTGTACCAAGAGGCTGCGAGGCTGCCGGTGAATGGGAGTTTTTACGCTAGGTTTATTTGGCGATAGATGAACGAACTTCATTAGCGTATGTTTTCTGAAGCGGACCAATAACGCAGTTGAAATTATGCAAATATTATTTTTTCAGTTTGAAGCAGGGTATCTTCTCTGATTTGACGTAACACAAAAAATGGCGCCTCTCATCCGTATATGTCGATGTAGATCACTGATGGCCCAGTGACCCCCGTTCCCCGTTACCCACCAGGATCCACCAGTCACCGGATGGCACTGCCTAGTGCTCGTTCTCGTCCTCTGGGTCAACTGAGCTTACAGTTGCCCGAGTTTGTGTATGCACCCTGGCCAGTGGCAACCACATTTACAATGGCAACCACAGATCCTTACAACAGGCAACATTGTGCCGTTACTATGGACGCATAGGTCACAGAAGTGTGTGTTGCGAGGGAGAGAGGAGACAGCAGCACTGAGATAACCTCGCTACCAGATGCGCCGGACCAGCCAGCGCCTTTCAGCTGGGGCAGCGTCCGAGGTGGATTTGAAACCCACGGCGGCCAGTTAACCCCGATGCGTGCCGCGCCGAGCCACCCGGCCGATGAATTGTGCGACACAAACATATCACCGTGTCACTGCTGATGGAAGTCAGTCCTGTGTCGCTCACTGGTGTCCGGCACGCACTGCGAGACGGCGTGTAAGCACGGAACGCGAGACGGGTGGACCGGATGGCCACGATAGGTCAGTTCACACTGTCAACACTTGAGTGGGAACGGCCCGGAACAGGGCTTGACTTGGGCCAATCCTCTCGAGGGCAGTGAATTCTAATACACTGTGAAATACATGACGGTAACGCCGCAGCGCGTTCACATTGAGTTTCGTGTAAAGGTCATGTCCGTTCACGAGTCAATTTCTCGCCAAGCCATTCGTCATTCAGTATCATTGTCAGTTTACTGATTAGATGTCAGGTCGTGCAGACATATCTGAAGTATGAGCTTGTTCGGCTGGCACTGGACCTCCTGCTCCACAGACCACAGCCGTCATAAAGCCAAACGATGTATTGTAAGAATTGTCGCGATTTAGGCAGTTTTTCATTACCGGAAAAGGCAGACACATGTAACATGGTCAGGATTCGAGCGATATTTCTTTTCGGAGACGACAGGCACACAAATGTTTCAAACAAGCGATAAATATGACGATGAGCTGACATTTTATGCAATAAATCGCCGCATGTTAAAACTGAAGACACCATGCCCATAAACACATTGGTTACGAGCGTATTCATGTTGTTCGCCTATCAAACTTCACAGAACCAATGCCCCATTTGAGTTCATCTGGCTTCATATTTGGTCAATCAACAGACGATGCATCGACAACTGGTCTGGCCATTTTTACCTTTTTCTCTAGCACTATTCAAATCAAAACACACAACTCATATAAGCTCAATGGATGCATTCCAGCGGCTTCAAAGAACAAGCATAATGACGTCCTTCTCTGCCAAGGCCATGGGTCTAGAGCAAATATCAAAACATAAAATAGACACTGTTAATGAGGTTCACCTCTTGTACCTAACGCAAGCATACAGATACTCGCAATACGTCCACAAATCACCAGCGTTGCGCCACCCAACGCTGCATAAACTGCGGCGTTAAAGTTATTAACAGTAGGTGCCATTTAAGGACATAACCCGCTCTGTCCAATTTCAACAAATGTGTGCTGTTTAGCTTGCTTGTAACGGTTCAGATGAACCACAGATATACATCAGATAGCTTCACACAAACAGACTTGAGACACACATTTAATTTCAGACACAAGTTCAGACGCACGTTGAACATAGTACGAAGGCACAGCGTTGCAGACAACACGACACAGGAATAGTTTCAATCACACTGGCGTCAGGACGAGTAAAGTGCCACTGAAACGCGTCCTACTAATTAAAAAACTAAAACACAAACAATACATTGTTTTACCAAACTTTGGGATCTATACCTAAATGCACGCAAAAATAGCGTGAGCATCAGAATAAAAACTCACAAAAAGTGAATTCAACGCCTGTGGTGCGGGCTATCCTATCACCACTCCACAAAGCCAATTGGCACGTATCATCACGTACATGTTTCTGGCGCATGTCTCAAAACTCTGGAGCTTGTCTTAAAACTAAACAACTGATCGTGTCTAAGACACTCGCGAGGAAGCGAACGAACGGAGGAGTAGACAAATTTAAGGTTTCCGTCACTATCGCGATAAAGGATATCGACGAAAGCGAAACGGAGTACACCGTCACCTCGACATGTAGTGCAATACACGGCTGAGAAGGTCATTGGCGTGTACAGATACGTATCGTGCATGCTGGGTTTTATATGCCTGTTTTGCATACTGAGCCACTGACTGAACAGTTGTACTGCAGACCATGAAGGGGAACGAACCCATCACCACAACGCTTGCTGTGTTATGTGTATCGAGTAAGTTTGCATCAAGGGACGGCCCCTGAGGAGCTTTTCCCACAATGCAACAAACGGTGAATTCACAGGGCAGCACCATCACAAAACAACAACTCACCCTTATACTACCTCTGACGCCAAATCACCCACCGCGTTCGCTTTCTCATAGCGATGGTATGGACCTCTGCTGCTCGAAATGTACGAGGAGATACATTACGAGAGGGGAGACCTACCAGCGCAGACCCAACACCACAGCGGGCGCTGCCGACCACCGACTCTCGCACAGATGGCGTCACTGCCTCAGCTAGGTGACGCCGCAGCTTTGTCACGAAAAAACGAGACTCTCTGAACGGAGAATCGGCGTCGATGGCGTGCGTAAGACAGAGGTGCGTGCAGGAGCCGGACATGGTGTAAAACCGAACCAGACTAGACACGTCATGTAATGAAAAACACTGCTGCATAAAAATTGCACTCTTTGCTCTGACAATCAGCGTCCGACACAGGATCATATTCCTTAACAGGTCAATATCGATTCAGATCTAAACATACAAATGACCCGACAATATCCACTTAAAAATTCATTAATATAACAGATTTGGTGTATAAAAAGTGAAAACGCAGCAACCAGGCTGAATATCAACACCGATTCCATAAAACTACACACAAGTCCTAAAGATTGTCGCACGCATTTTTCATAAAACTACACATAAGTTCCCATTCACCTCTTTTTGTAGCCATGATAAATGCCAGTCTGTGCAGACCACCACAGAGCACTGAGCAGGCCTATCTACATTTTTGCCGACGTATGCCATTTCTGGCTGTAAGATCGAAGCTTACCAGACCACCGCCAGACTGCGACTTATCGTGCCCTCTGTGGGACTAATTCGGTCACTGACCAGCACACAGCACCCCGTGGGCCGAACAGTGTACCCACCTCTGGAGTCACCCCCAACTGATGTGACTGTACCCTTGTCGGTGTGACACCACACAGCCCACCGTGGGCAGGTCGCCGCATCATCCACCCAGCTCTGCCCGCCGGCCGAGACACGGGCCAGTGCTGTCACCAGGGAGAGCAGAGAGAGACGAGGCGGAGGGAGGAGGGGAGGTGGCAATGTACTCACCCTGTCCGTCGACCTGATCCGGCCGACAGTCGGCCGTCCAGAGCCCGGTCAGCGAGCGCAGCGCTCACATGTCCCCCAGAAACGTGAAGCCAGTGGCCTCGTGTTCCTTTTTGTGTCGGCGCTCAGTCTCGCTGGCTGTGTGCCCGCCGGCGGCGGCTCGGCCGGGACTGTGCGGCTGGTCGCGCATCACCTGCTCGTACGAGGGCGGCGGGTCGTAGTCGGGCGCGGCGGCCAGCGCCGGCGCCGAGGACGAGTGGTGCTCGGCCGGCGGCCGCAGACTGGGACTGTCAGCCCAGGCGGAGCGCCGCCGCGGCTCGGTGCCTCCGGCGGCGGACGGCGCGGTCGGGCGCGGAGAGACGGAACGGCTGCGCACGTGGGACCGGTGAAACGGCACCGTGCCCAGCACCAGCGGCAGCGAGAGCGTGATGTGGCGAGACTTGATCTGGGAACGAGGGACACGGTGTAAGGGCGGACGCAGCAGGTAAGCAATCAGCACAGCACGGACGGAACACGAAAACAGGCACCGAGAGAGGGCGTAGTCATATAGTCACTCAGTACAGTACAGGTGGTGATGCGAACACCGTAGGCGAAATGGTGAGGCAGAGCGTATCCTTTTCTTTGCTCTAGTGGCTGACTGCGATGAGGTAGAACGAATACAACATCTCGGTAAAAAGATGACTGTGACGATGTACGGATCCCTGGTCTTACTGGGAGGTAGCCGGTATGTATTCTTATTCTGGAAAAAAACACAGAAAGTAGCTCAAGGGCTTTGTTGTCAGTTACCAGGAAATTTTTACTCCACATTGACATAACATTATACGTAGCTGTATAATGCTGTATAGTATAATTAACCTACCTACTTTGCCGTAGTAGATGACTGATGATGCAGTGCATTTACCCTACCTTCACGTAGTAGGTGACTGAAGATGCGTCACATTTACCCCGCCTTGACGTAGTAAGTAGGTGACTGTGATGTGGTGCATTTACCGTACCTTGACGTAGTAGGTGACTGTGATGATGCGGCACATGACGGCGCTGATGGTGATGCCCTCGTGGCGCGGAACGGTCAGCTCGAAGCGGTGCCATCCGTTGGGCGACTGTCCCGGCTGTACGACAGCCACGTCTCGCTTCTCCTCCCGGCGGCGACCGTTAGCGATACACAGCGTACACTGCCGACAGAGATAACAGTCAGCACTCGGTCAGAGGCTGGGGAGGGGATCTGAAAGATACACTGCTAACAGAGATAGCACACAGTCAGCACTGAGCACACACTTAGCACACAGTCAGATACTGGGGAGAGCAGCTGAAGGGTGCTCAGTGTATACTACCATATCAGCGGTGTGAATGAGACTTAAAGCTGACTCTTTCCACATTTAGGAAATCGCATGCGAGAGCCTATTCATTCAAATACAATTCTTCCCGCATCAATCGCATGCGGGAGAAGCGTGCGATTGATGCGAGCGTGCTTCCATGTAACTGAATAGGCTCTCGCATGCGATTTCCGAACTGCGGAAAGATTCTGTTGCAGGCTTTAAATTCTGTGTCGCTCAGTCCTCCCAGCAGACAGAAAGCCGTCACTAATCCAACTGACATTCATTGAGCGGTGATGCGGGCCCCCAGCTGAGCGCAACAGAGTGACACGTTCTTGTTTGAGTTTGACCACGCACCCGTTTGAGTTTGACAACGCCGGGCGCGTTGAGCTGTTTCCTGAAGAGCCGCTCGGGCCCGTCAATGGTGAAGGAGATGGTCTGCCCTCCGACGGCTGCCTGGGGCGACATGGTCAGTGTGAACCGACCTATCGCGTGGCCGAAGAGCGACTGCTGCGCCTCGGCAGTCACAGAAGCCGGCTCCTGTCGCAGGGTAGGGGCGCCAGTTACACAGGGGATCGCCAGAGGCACGGCAGTTCGCTCAGTATCTGTGTATACCAGAGATGTGGCAAAATTAAAAAAAAAAAAACACACACATACACACACGCATGAGAAAAATAGTCTCACTTTACACGATCGTATTGTCATCTGTACAGCTGACGGCATATTGGTTAGGACTAATGCCATTGTCATCTGACTGGTGGACAAGTCGATATTGGGAAGCCAAGCGCCACTCGGACCGCCGGGAGGAGAGGACGGAAGGCCTGGGGAGAGGTCAGCCCTGCTCACCGCCAGATTGGCCGGCTCGGCGTTCAGGTCGAGCGCCGGCAGCACGGTGAACGTGTACTCGGACTTGCCGTTGAAGGCGAACAGGTCGTGGCTGATGGCGCGCGCCTTGCACATGTAGCTGATGGTGCCGTACTGACAGCTGTACGTCGGCGGCAGGCCCAGGCGCAGCTGGTGCGAGAACGCGTACTGGTATGTGCCCGGGTGTAGCGCCTCCACCGTCGGACCTGGCGCACACGAGGTTATCAACAATCAGCAAACCACAGGTAAGGCAGATTATGGTTTAACCTGTGTCAGATATCAAGCCTATGTCGTCAGCGCGGTAACCTATGTTCATGGCCGTCCATACTGTCAGAAGTTTCAGTTCAAATCGGTCTCATTACTCGAGCCCCGCTGAAGCACCTGATACCCACATTTTGGAGCCGCCTGAAAGCAAATATATTCCTGAGAAAGCCCCATCAGCTGACAGCACATCTCATGCCGTTCGAGAGGCTCGATTCCCACCTCTTATAAAGAAGATGTCCTCCCTGATGAGCCACAGGTCCTCGGTGTGAGTGTGGGTGTGTCGGTTCTTCCCCGAGCCGCTATGAGTCTTCCAAAGGGATTTAGCCAAGCCTCGTACCTTGACTAATACAGCTGAGAAAACGGACACAATGGTAAATCACAGAACACTAGAGTTTTAACACGTTCATATTTTTTGTTTTAACACGTTCATATTTTCTAAGAGTTCGAGCCGCTCCCGCTTATGAGTGAGTGGGGGGGGGGGGGGGACAGACAGACCCTGTCTGACTGTAACCTGGCATTGCGCTATCAAGTAGTATACCTTGCGTCATTAAATGAACTATGAAGGATCATGATGTTTTTACCATTTGTTCTTATATTTCACAAATAAGAGGTAGTTTACTGGTACCATCAGACGCACAATGCAATGGCAAAACTGAAAATACCAAACACTGCATCATTCGCTGCCATACGAAGCATACCAGCTCATTAGAGCGAGCATAGCAGCTCAAGATGAGTTCCACCACACTGCCTAATCATTGGTAGCCTGACTTGCTGCAGGTTTCGTCGGCGCCGGGTTTCGTCCAGAGATTTTGCCAAATGTAAGCATCTACGCAAAACGACCTCTCTTCAGTTGTCCACATCGTAGAATCAATGTTTGACCATTTTCAAACGTGCCACGATGTGCTCTATCACTTCATGAAATATTAAAATATTCGCACGTGCGGGACAAAAAAAAGAGATAAAAATACTTGATGATCCTTCATTTAATGACACCCAGTATACAAGTTCTGCAGTGCTTGGCAAGGGCTCCAGCATTTTAAGTCCGTCCACTCAAACATGAAACTAAATTAACCCGCGGCCCTCGGCGGATGTCCGATCGTAAAGCATTGTACGTTTTCACCTGCACACCTCCACCCCTCTAATTCGATTAGTGGGATGACAGAGTAGCAGCACACTGTAAGTGGTGCCTATCTGAAAGATTTGAAGGAGGTCAAAGTTCAGGTCAACAGAGATTATTCAAAGTCAAATCTTCCAAAGGTTAAATCTTAATTTTGACATTCTTGGATAAATCATTCCCTGAAAGTTTCAAATCACTTATTGTAGCAGATGCAACCATTTCAATTTTTCCTTAAAGCTAGGTGGGAACCTAATTTGATGTAACCTAGTGACCTACCTAATCTCTAATAACTTGGGTGTGAAATTTGCAAAATGTTTAGCCTGCCAAACTACAAAATAACTTTATCTAAAATAGTTGCATGATATAGGTTCCTAGAATCCCTCCTTTGGCAACAGACTGAATTCTAAATTCTTTACCTTCATTCTCAGAAAAATATTACTAATTATCCTTCTTCAAAGGTCAGGCTAGACTATGTGTGATCCTCCAGGAAATTACATGTGCCCTGTTTTGTCAGATTTTGCGAGAAATCCGTAGGTCCGCAGTCCGCAGATAAAGTTCAGCTGATAGGAAATACACTGGGTTGGTTACACTGGGCAATTCACAGCAACATGAGTGACCATATTCAGTGAAGGAAGTCACAGATGGGAATGCCAGGGAATGTCCAGGATATTTGATGAACTAAAAAACAACATTAAGCAAAATTGCACATTTTCATACATAGCCCTCACTAGTTGTCATGCTTGAGTACCTGTATAAGCACATGCTAGTTCACAGAACTTCATGAAACCCGCAGAAACCCACATCAAGAAATCCTGCGAGCACTGAAACACAGACTAGCATGCACATATTTTCCTGGACAGTTCCACATAGTGTAGCTTGACCTTAGCATGTCTGCTTAGAAGGTACCTACCTAATAATGCTACTTGATTTTAGCATACTTACATGAGAGCTTGTGCGGCTCACAGCCACCGATGATGAGCGTCATGACACCATGGACAGTTTCTCCTGGTCGATAGGTGGCATAGCCAGCAGTCTCTCCCCTAAATGAGATGCTAACTGAATGAATACCCATCTCTGAAACAGAAGCAGGGAACATTTACCTGTGGATTCAGATCAAATTTGGGTAGCGCACTTACTATTCTAAAACAAACACCATTTGTATTAACCCGGCAGGCGGTGGGCCTCCCGGCCACCTTCCGCGCAGTTGGGGGCGGGCATTTTTTTGCCCCCCCCCCGTATCTCCGAAGCTACTGGACGGATCCCGGAAATTCAAACGGCGTTCGATAGCCCTGTCAAATTTGTCGTTGGAAACCAAATTTCATTGACCTCGGGGTCACCGATGTCAGTCACAGGTCAGGTCAAAGATAAAATGTTTCACCGTTCACGGGTCTTCTAGGAATGCGCTATAACTTCGAGTAAAACGCATTTTCTCGAAAATCAGCGATTGCCTAGTACATACTCGTATGTTGCTATTAGAGGTCACTGATAATACCAGTTCAGGTCACAGGTCAGGTCACCAAAGGTCAGCACATGAATCCAACTTTACTAAGGTTGTGCGATGCATGTTTTATGGCTGATTTTTCATTTGCAATTCAATGGTGTTGCATCAAATTCAAATGGTGTTGGTTATATTAAGACCATCAGGTACGATTTAAGTCACTTTCTGGTGGAGGTCAGGTAAAAAAAGGTCAAATTTCAAAGTTGATAATTTTGCATAAAATGGGTATTGATTCGATGCAGCTCGTCACAGGGAGTCTAATGGTGGTCTTTGTTTTGCGCTACGTCTAGAATTGCTAAGAATTGAGTCTGAAAATTTAACGTCATCAATTTTAGAGTTTTTTTTTTTTGCTATAACTTGGCCAAAAAAAGAGGTATTGATCTCAAATTTGGTATGTAGATAGAATGCGCTAGGGACTATCACATATATTCCGTTTCTCAAGATTCAAAAAACTTCTTGGATTTTTCGGGGCTTAAATTAAAAAATTATTTTATTTTTATTTTTGGGGGTCAAAATCTGAAAATTTCAAAAATCCGAGATAGCAGTTTGTAGCCCTGTTAATTCTACACCTTTTATGTCTCATACATTTTTCTGTATCTCTAAAGCTGTAGGACTGACAGCTTTTCCAGCAAAACCCTTTTTTGGGTCGAAAATGGCAGAAATGACGTCACTCCGGCATCATTAGCGGCCAACCTATCAGAGCCTTTGGAAAATTTGTGGTCACAATGTGCAAAAGCTATTCATGGGAGGGTACTGAAAGTTTGGTGACAATCGGCGCAGCGTATCTGAAGATACCAAAAAAAAAACTAAAGTGGGGCAAAAAAAATGCCCCCCCCCCCCCCCACCTGGAACGTTACTGCTGTAATATTGAAAATTGTCCTAAGAAAAGAAAACACAGGCAGTCAGCAAAGTAGCACAGCTAGCTGACCACTCAACACAAGCCGTCAGTTTAGTGGAGCTTGAACTTGAACACTGTCACAATCAGTATTGATGATGACTGAACCTAAATTCGAACTTCAGGTGAATAAGAAACTAGTTTGAGATTCAGATTGACCAGGTTCAAGGTTGGTGGCCGCCCATTCACCCATATTTGGTAGGTCAGTTGGGGAAACTACAAGGCGAAAATCCAAAAATTGATTGGTCAATAAATGGACTTTGGATGACCATATATGGGCATATATGGAGCCCCCGCTACTAAGGGTGAAAAACGGTATAACAAGCCGGTACTTCACTAGGACTCAATACCTCAATACCTCAATACGGCCACTAGGACCATAAGAAACCATTTCACGCCACAACAGACCTCAATAACCACTAAAATATATTTTGTGGTCTCTTGTGGAATTTTTTCATGGGATATGGGAGACATCCCGGTTGCACTAAGACACAGGGGGATGTCGTCCCGGTTCTCCCCATGTATTATTCGCCAATCAGCTTAACACTACCAGTGACGTCACTGGTGGATCACCAGTCGCGGCCGGCCGGCCGGGCCCGTAGGAGGCCAAACGCAGACGTTTTCAGAAAAGCGTAAGCCGTATAGATACAGTCTTGGATGGAGTTTTGCTGTGATTCGGCTCTCCAAGAGTGCGTCAGCGGACCAGGACCAGGATAAAGGTCATAGTGAACCGGCATCTGATAAAATCCGCTCACGGTTTAGCAGCCGACTTCGACCCTTCGCCCTCGTAAAATACAAAAGCTTGCCGGTTATCAATCCACCTGCATCTCCTCATCTGCTTACTGCCTATATCGACCAGTTACTGCAGCCGTTTTGGAGCGGCTCACGGCCGATAACACGCCGGGCGTGCGCTAGCCGCCGGTGCTAAGCGCTAACCATTGAGTGCGCGTGGCCGACTGCCGCCCCGATGGCGCTGGCCCCCGGCACCGACACCGGCGCGGCGCCGCTGACCCATGGGGGGGGGGGGGGGGGTAGCTAGAGCCGGAATTGGGATAGAAGCCGGTATGGGATTGGGATGAAAACTCAGCGAGACTAAGGGATTGTGTTGTGCCTTCGGTAGGCCCCCAAAAATCACCGGTGTAGTGCCCTCAGGGCCGCCGGTTATGAAGCCTTTGGAGGCACTGGTGTGGGCCCTCAGAGGCATTGGTGCGGGGTCCCGGAGGTGCCGCTGTGGGCCCTCTGAGGTGCTAGTGTGTGGCCCTCAGAGGCGCCGATGAGGGTCCTCACAGTTGCCATTGTGGGCCCTCAGAGACACTGCAGTGTAAGGTCGTCACAGTCGGGTGTGGGACCCTTAGAGCTGCTGGCTCGAACCCTTTATAAGCCGACAGGGGCTCTCAGAGCCCGACAAAGGGCCCTTAAGAGGTCTGCGGTGTCTTCAGGAGCCCTGTGGAGTCCTCAGAGACCAGCAAGGTACTCTCAGACGCCGGTGGGGGCCCTCAGAGTCGTCGGTGCGGGGCCCTCAAAAGTCACCGGTGACTGCCGATATGGCCTTAAGAAGCACTGGTTTGGGCCTTTGGAACTTCATTCAGGGGTGTCGGTTGAACTCAGAGGTGGCAGTGTGGGGCCCTCAGCTGGGCACCGCTTTGGGGCTTTCACAGCCGCCGGTGAGGGCCCTCGCAGGCGCCGTTGTGGGGGCCTTCAACGAGGGGCGTCGACACCGGTCCGACTTTTCAGACTAGTCGGACCACTTTTTCGACTAGGCGGTGCCCTGCTGTGGCTCGCGGGGGCCCCTGCTGCAGACCGCGGGGGCCCTACTGCGGCTCGGGGGCCCTGCTAAAGACCGCGGGGGCCCTGCTGCGCCTCTGGGGCCCTGCTAGACACCGCGGGGCCCTGCTGCGGCCCGCGGGGTCCCCTTCTGCGGCCGCGGGGGGCCCCTGTTGGGGCTCTCGGGGGCCCTGCTGCGGCCACGGGGGCCCCTGCTGCGGCAACGGGGGCCCCCCGCTGCGGCTCGCGGGGGCCCTGCTGCGCCTCGCGGGGCCCTCGCGACACCTGGGGGCCCCCACCGGTGGGGGCCCCCCGAGTAAAAGTCGGACCAGTTTTCCTTACGCGTCGACGCCCCTGCCTTCAACCATTGGTTTAGGGGGTCATCACAGGCTGAGGCGTGTGTGGAACCCTTAGAGCTGCTGGTCCCTGATATGCCGGTAAGGGCCCTCAGAGGCCGGCAAGTAGCCATCAGAGGTCGCCAATGGGCCCTGGGAGGCCGGCAAGGGGCCCTCAAATGCCGACAAGGAACAATAAAAAGCCGGTGTGTGGCTCTTATGGAGAGAAGTGTGGCTATTGTGTGGCTATTCGGAGCACATAAGGTGTTCTTTCGAGCCCTGTGGGGCCCTTCTGAGTCGAAAATGCCAGCGTGGACCCTCAGCCGCCAATTGGCGTCGCAGGGCCCCTCGGGTCCGAGAGGCCCCCTGATCCGATGGGGGCACGTGCCCCCTGTCCCCGCCCCCCCCTCCGGGTGCAGATAGAGAATGCAATCGGCGGTGCGGGACACAACTGCAATCGTTCCTTCTCCCGTTGCGAGGTCGCCCATCCGACCCATATATCCCAAGATTGTCAACCCTGGGGCTCGGGTCGGCAATGTATCGGCAAGGAAATCAGCTTTAGGTGGGTAAAAAAGTTTTAAGTCATTAGTTGTCGTTACGTTCAGTAATAGCAACAATAAAGTGCCAAATGTACCCGACGTACGGCTTGGAGCCGGGCGCCGCGCGGTATCCACCAGTGACGTCACGCTAATGCTTAGCGACCGGTCCATTGGAAATTGCGGGATGATTCTACCTCTCTTATACGGCCTTGCTAAGACATACCGGGGAGGGGAACAAGGCTCCTTCCCTCTCTGCGCTCTGGGCCCTGTTTCACCGGTGATAGCAGCACGCTGCTTTTACACGTGTCAAATTGGGTTTCCATGGAAACATCAACAGGCCCATTGCTCCAACACTACCACAAGTGTGACGTCAGCTCGCGCAATTTGATAGCAGCGTGGTAGCAGCACCCGTGAAACACCGCCATGTGCAAGGCTATATGACTCGCTCTGTGCAAGGCCGTAAATAATCTTGTGACTATTTGATAATATAGCTTGTGACCTGGCACGGTGACTATAAATAGTGACCTGTTGCTGTTGCCAAACGGTGACTATAAATAACAAATAGTTGCAAACCGCTTCAGCTTGTTAAAGGAAATAGTTCACTTTCACGAAATTATTTTTTTTGCAACGGATTTATGATTTTTTATGTTCAAAATAATCAGCAAAGAAAATAAAACCTTTTTATAACAAAAGATTATTTTCTATATTTTGATATAGGAAGAACTTTTCAGTTTCTGTAAGGCACACGCGATCCAGTATGAAAAGAGCATGGGTCCCGAAAATTCTTCAGAAACAGAGAAATTATCGCAGCCACCGGCATTTGGGCGATCTGCTCGATCTGATAATGTTCCCTGAATGTCCTAATTGATCAGTACGAGAATTTCTCTAGAGTTCTCGTAGATAATTTCTCTAGTTTCTGAAGAATTTTCGGGACCCATGCTCTTTTCATACTGGATGGAAATATATGCAAGGCCAAGGCTGCAAGGCACACATCCTCAACGCAAGACACCTTTTTCGGGACGAGAAATAGAATATCTTTGCCTAGGGTGATCGTTGGGCTGTAAAAGCTCCTGATTTATGCTCGTCTCAGCCCAAGCTACGGAACTGCTATTCCAGTTCAAAACCCATGTCAATGTTAAAAAGTGAACTATTTCCTTTAACTGGCTCAGAAAATCATTGCGCGTCGCTTCTGCCGCAAAGGCGCTGCTTTCAAGCTTTCTCTTTTTGGACAACACTAGTCACTAATCCACTGCTTTTCGGACAACACTATTCGACCGCCACCCTTGCAGCCATTCTATAACTCAGGAACTACTGGACCGTCGGAACGAACGAAACACCATTCGAATCAAGGGGTACGATCTTATCAGCCGTTTCGAAGCTCGTGACCCCAGGTGACCTCGGTGACCTCAACAGGTCTACTCGGCATTGACGCCTAATGCAGCCATTCTATAACTCAGGAACTACTGAGCCGATCGCGACGAAAACACCACCAGTCGAATCAGCGTTTGCGATTTCACCAGCCGTTTTGAATATGGTGACCTCAGGTGACCTCGGTGACCTCAAAAGGTCAACTTTACGTTTTCGCCTATTGCAGCCATTCTATAACTCAGGAACTACTGGGCCGATCGCGACGAAAACACCACTAGTGGAATCAGCGTATGCGATTTCATCAGCCGTTTCGAATATGGTGACCTCAGGTGACCTCGGTGACCTTGGGAGGTCACATGACCGTTGTGGCCTATGGCAGCCATTCTATAACTTAGGAACTACTGGGCTGATCGCGACGAAAACACCACCAGTCGAATCAGCGTATGCGATTTCATCAACCGTTTCGAATATGGTGACCTCAGGTGACCTCGGTGACCTTGGGAGGTCACATGACTGTTGTGGCCTATGGCAGCCATTCTATAACTCAGGAACTACTGGGCCGATCGCGACGAAAGCACCACCAGTCGAATCAGCGTATGCGATTTCCTCAGCCGTCTCGAATATGGTGACCTCAGGTGACCTCGGTGACCTTGGGAGGTCACATGACCGTTGTGGCCTATGGCAGCCATTCTATAACTCAGGAACTACTGGGCCGATCGCGACAAAAACACCACCAGTCGATTCAGCGTATGCGATTTCATCCGCCTTTTCGAATATGGTGACCTCAGGTGACCTCGGTGACCTTGGGAGGTCACATGACCGTTGTGGCCCAGTAAACATGCCGACGTCGGCCCAACGTCGGTTCAACCTCGGCCCGACATCGGCTGGACGTCGGATATGCCCGCATGTTCCGACGTCCAGCCGAAGTCCAGCCGACGTCGAGCCGACGTCGGGCCGAGGTCGTTTGCCGAGGTTGACGAGATCGTTTGTCGTTGGACCGACGGGGCCGACGTCGGCATGTTTATTGGGACAACGCGCCAAAAATATCAACCGGCGGCGGGATTCGAGCCCCATGTCATTTGAACGCGAGGTTAGTGCGCTAACCACTACACCACGCAGCCAGTTAGCGTATTTAGTTTGTTTTGTTGGGTTATGCCCTTTCGGTCTGACAAGACCATTTTAGAGCCGGAAGGATGATAGGATGGAGACATTGGTCTTCTTGGCGAGCACCCTGGGTCCAATTAATATAGAAGTCCCTGGTCCCATTGCTGTTACGTGACACTTATTGGAAAGGGCGACCGCACAATGGATTCATATAGCCACTCTTACACACCTGCACCAACGTTTCCCAAGGTGTCCCTTTGATAAGTGGCACTTTGGCAAAGTAACACTTGCCGACTGGCCTTTCTATATGAACTGGGCCCGGCCCTGGTGAGTTGCCGGGGCTGAGCCTGACCAAAGGATAGGCCGAGCAGCCCCCAAGCACTCACCGCACCCGGCTGCGGGCGAGCTCGGCTTACGGGCAATCCCAAATGGGATAAAGTTTCCTGTCCAGTACGGATCAGGGGGTTGCGGCGTGGAGGAAGATGTGAGTTTCCTGAGGATATTTTAAATACAGAAGCTTTTTATGAAACATGAAACATGCATTTTATATTATTTTAACGGTCAAAACAGCGGCCGATGTCGGTCCGACGTCGCCCCGACGTCGGCCCGACGTCGGCTGGACCTCAGCAATTGATCTCGGTCCGACGTTGGCCCGACGTCGGCTGGACCTCGGCTGGACGTCGGTACATGCGGGCATATCCGACATCCAGCCGACGTCGTGCCGAGGTTGGACCGACGTCGGGCCGACGTCGGCATGCCGATGCCGAGATGCTAACGTCACCCCGACGTTGGCCGACGTCGGGCCGACGTCGGCATGTTTACTGGGCCACGACGGTCATGTGACCTCCCAAGGTCACCGAGGTCACCTGAGGTCACCATATTCGAAACGGCTGATGAAATCGCTTACGCTGATTCCACTGGTGGTGTTTTCGTCGCAATCGGCCCAGTAGTTCCTGAGTTATAGAATGGCTGCCATAGGCTACAACGGTCATGTGACCTCCCAAGGTCACCGAGGTCACCTGAGGTCACCATATTCGAAACGGCTGATGAAATCGCATACGCTGAATCGACTGGTGGTGTTTTCGTCACGATCGGCCCAGCAGTTCCTGACTTATAGAATGGCTGCAATAGGCGAAAACGTAAAGTTGACCTTTTGAGGTCACCGAGGTCACCTGAGGTCACCATATTCGAAACGACTGATGAAATCGCATACGCTAAATCGACTGGTGGTGTTTTCGTCGCGATCGGCCTAGTAGTTCCTGAGTTATAGAATGGCTGCCATAGGCCACAACGGTCATGTGACCTCCCAAGGTCACCGAGGTCACCTGAGGTCACCATATTCGAAACGGCTGATGAAATTGCATACGCTGATTCGACTGGTGGTGTTTTTGTCGCGATCGGCCCAGTAGTTCCTGAGTTATAGAGTGGCTGCCATAGGCCACAACGGTCATGTGACCTCCCAAGGTCACCGAGGTCACCTGAGGTCACCATATTCGAAACGGCTGATGAAATCGCATACGCCGATTCCACTGGTTGTGTTTCGTCGCGATCGGCCCAGTAGTTCCTGAGTTATAGAATGGCTGCCCTAGGCCACAACGGTCATGTGACCTCCCAAGGTCACTGAGGTCACCTGAGGTCACCATATTCAAAACGGCTGGTGAAATCGCATACGCTGATTCCACTAGTGGTGTTTTCGTCGCGATCGGCTCAGTAGTTCCTGAGTTATAGAATGGCTGCAATAGGGGCCACAACGGTCATGTGACCTCCCAAGGTCACCGAGGTCACCTGAGGTCACCTTATTCGAAACGGCTGATGAAATTGCATACGCTGAATCGACTGGTGGTGTTTTCGTCACGATCGGTCCAGTAGTTCCTGAGTTATAGAATGGCTGCAATAGGCCAAAACGTAAAGTTGACCTTTTGAGGTCACCGAGGTCACCTGAGGTCACCATATTCGAAACGGCTGATGAAATTGCATACGCTGAATAGCAATTCTAGACCTCGTAGCGCAAAACAAAGACCACCATTAGACTCCTCGTGACGAGCTGCATCGAATCAATACCCATCTTTTTTTTTTTTTTGCAAAATATCAACTTTGAAATTGGACCTAACTTGACCAGACATTGACCTGACCTTCACCAGAACATAACCTAAACTGGCCCCAAAGGTTGCCTGACCCACATAAATCATTTGCCATGTAAAATGGACCATAAAACATGCATCACACGACACTTTCGTATTGTGACCTTCAGTGACCTGACCTCTGTGACCTGACCTGGTGTCAATGACCTCAGATAGCAAAATATGTGTTATACGGACCATTCCCCCATCGATGATTTTCAATAACATGCCTTTTACTCGATTTTACAAGACATTTCTTGAAATGTCTTGTAACGGTGAAAGTTCGGTGAAAGTTCGACATTTGGCCTGACCTGTGACGTCATCGGTTGAAGCGAGGTCAATATAATTTGGTCACAAGGTAGTTCCGTGTAAGGGCTATCCAATGCCGTTTGAATTTTGAAAATCGGCCGGTAACTTTCCGAGATCCTAGGGGGGACCGAAACGCCCCCCCCCCCTTACGGGTGGAATAGGGTCAACCGATAGCCCTACGGGGCGCGGGTTAACTGCACCTCTTTTAGCAGAAGACTGACAAACATAATGAAATGTCGAACAAACGCAAGGGGTGTCCAACCACCCCCCTCCCGGCCCGGCGCGGGATATGTAAGCATACCTACCATAGCTAGAGAGCACAATGCAGTGACCACCGCGGACGATTCGCCAGCCTACAGGTATGTATGTAAGTACCTGATAAGTATGTACAGTAACAACCAGCCGCGGCAGCATGGGAATGTCGGTGTGCCACTGCCCGGGCCAGCGTCACTGCCTGGCGACGGGAGCCGCGGCGCGGCGGGACGTCGCACTCCGCCATGACGCCCCGTGTCGGCCGGGCGGGTCTGGGCACGGTCGCCGCTCTTTGCGCGCTGCTGCCGCTGGCCTCTGTCGTCTCGGCCGCCCGTGGGGTGTTGGGCGTGCCGTCCGCTGGCAGAACACACCTCCTGCGACAGCGGTACTACCCGTCCTACCACGTCCGTCTCTACAGTGACACCACGACTCCACGACGGTACCAGGTAAATGATCCGAAATGCTTAAGACGAGGTGTTAGTATTACTAATGTTTGTTGTCGGACTTTCGTTCCCATCTTGAGGTGAAATTATAGTTTCACAACGTTTCAACCAGTTACTTCTCCGGCCGGCGTCAGGTGTTCTTTGCCCTTAGAAAGACCTGAAGAATTAGAAGGACTCCACAACATCCAGGTTCTTGTAAAAGCCAAAAAACACCTGACGACGGCCGGAAAAGTACTCTGGCCGAAACGATGTGAAACAACATCTCACCTCAAGAGGGGACGAAGTCCGACAACCAACACCAGCAACAGGTAAATAATCGCCCGCCCTCTCTATCGTCGGCGGTCAGGATAAAACTGTTCACATTTTTGATCGCATGACTTTGTCACTTTGGTCTGGGTCTAAACTGGACTGACTCTCTGGCTTAGGTCATGTGATGACCGTGGAAATGTGATGGAATGACCCGTACCTGATGACCGATGTATGTTATACGCGGTGACCATTTTAGCAGGCGAGTGGCCTGTCCCATCGATAAGTTTTCGTCCTAACAGGATGACGTCAGCCACCCCAGTGAACCCAACGGTGATCAACTCGGCCCTAATAGCTCCCGCGACTCGTTGGGATGGGCCCAAAGGCTCACTCTGTGTTTTTTTTATGCAGATAATCAAAAGCGTCCACAAATTTTTTGACTTGCCGTCTTCACTACCTTTCCGGACATCAATTTTGCGCATCTCCAAATAATTGGGAATTGGTCATCCCTGGTCATGACATATATGTAGGTACCGGGTGACCCAGGAAAAAAAAAACGTTTCTAATGTTGAAAGCCTATCCAAAATTTCCGAAATTTCCGATTCGATCCAACAATTTAGGGGAGAGGCGGGAGAATTGTGTAGGTGGAGTGGGCAGGTAGCACAATTAATGAGAGCATTATTAATAGCCCGAAATAAACGATTTGAAATACCACTGTTAAAAGGCGACGTAAAGTCATTGCTTCTTTATAAGTCGTAACGTCAGAAAGTAACCAGTTTTTCGTCATTCGTGGTATTTAGGCATGTAAATATCAAGTAAATTAGCAAGTTTTCAGTACATTAGCAAGTAACATGTAACAGGTGTTACAGCTAGCTGGCAGGTATTTTGGCAAGTTCAGCAAGCTTTTTCGCGAATTTTTCGTGGTACCTATTTAGGCATGTTAATACCAAGCAAATTAGCAAGTTTTCAGTACATTAGCAAGTTTTCAGTATATTAGCAAGTAACAGGTGATATGGCAAGCTGGCAGGTATTTTGGCAAGTTCAACAAGTTTTTTTTTTTCGCGAATATCTAAGCTTCTAGACGTCCGATCAACATGGGAGGAACACCAGTCAGTCCAAAAAAATCCTTAATCATTTTATGGCCAACGCGACGCAGAGCGAGCCATGATATCTTGCAGACCACTATATATGTAGTGGTCTATTATATATTTTTTTAATTTTCAAAATTCGGAATATTCGAGATAGCAATTTGATAGCCACGTTTATTTCTAGTCCACTCATGCAAATAAATTAGATCTAGCTTACAAACTGAGCTCTTGAAAGCGATTGCCGTAGATAAATGTTTTGTAAAAATCGGCCGACATGGCGTCACTCTGAAGTCATTTTCGGCCGACCTATGGTAGCTAGAAACTTGAAATTTGGACACAAAGTGTCAAATTCATACCACTGAATGTACTGAAAGTTTCGTGGCGATATGTTAACCTGCGCCCCACGGGGGGGGGCTATTCATAGCACCCCTCCCGTTTTTCTGCAATAACTTCCAAACCACTTGACGTATCGACGCCAAACTTTCAGTACCTTTGGTTGCATCAATTTGACACCATGTGTCAAAATTTTAACTTCTTAACTACTATAGGTCGGCCGGAAATGACGTCAGAGTGACGTCATGTTCGGCCGATTTTGACGCAAAACATTGAACCACGGCAATCGCTCTCAAGAGCTCAGTTTTTAGGCTAGATCCAATTTCTTTGCATGAAAGGACTCATAATTGACTGCGCCATCAAACTGCTATCTCGGATTTTCAAAATTTTGAAAATTTTGATTTTTTTAAAAATTAAATTCAAAATTTATATTCTTATTTTTTTCACAAAGTTTTTGACGTTTCGAAAAACCGGAATATATGTGACAGAACGCATGCTTGTGACTAACTCTAGAAAGGGTTAGCTAAATATCTTCAAAAATGGCTAAGTTATACGCATTATTGCAAAAATTCACAATTATTAATTTTCAAATCAATTTTTCAGTACGTATTTGACATCGTACACCAATATAAATAGCACCATCGTGTTCCTGAGCTCAAACTGCATCCAACAGACACCTTTTCTGTTGAAAATTTTAAACTTCAAAATTTGATCTTTTTGTACCTAAAAGTGACCTGACCTAAGCTAAATTCGACTCGAAATGACCTCGAATGACACAGACGACATCAAATTCAAAATCCATGGCCTAAAAGGACCATAAAACATGTGTCACGTGACCGACGCACGCTATAATATTTCCGTGACCTGTGATGACCTGACCCTGACCTGAAAATCAAAGTACAAGTTTGGTACCCTCAGGGTATCTAGACCATCTGTTCACGAGTGTGTAAACCAAAAATGAGCCTTAGCTGACTTGTAAGACGACGGCCAGAGCCCAAAATGTGAACAAGCCAAAATGCTAATATTTTTTACTTTGACCTGACCTGTGACGTCATCGGTGACCTCGAGGTCAATGAAATTAGGTTTCGCTCGACAGCTTGTCCGGGGCTATCAGACGCCGTTTGAATTTTGACGATCGGCCCAGTAGTTTCGGAGTTAGGAGGGGGGCTATGAAGAGCCCCCCCCCCCACCCAGTAGGGCGTGTTATACGCAGACCCCAGTGGGGCACGGGTTAACCCGCGCCCCGTAGGGCTACCGGCGGACCCTACCACCCGTAGGGGGGGGGGCCGTTTCGCCCCCCCCCCTAAGATCTCGGAAAGTTACCGGCCGATTTTCAAAATTCAAACGGCGTTCGATAGCCCCACCCGGGAACTACCTTGTGACCAAATTTCATTGACCTAGGTCAAACCGATGACGTCACAGGTCAGGTCAAAGGTCAGATTTTCACCGTTCACAGGCATTTCAAGAAATGTGTTGTGAAATCGAGTAAATTGGTAATTTATTGAAAACCATCGATGGTACATTGTTCGTCAAACACATACTTTGCTATCCGAGGTCACTGATACCAGGTCAGGTCACAGCGAGGTCAGGTCACCGGGGGTCACATTATGAAAGTGTCGTGTGATACATGTTTTATGGTCTATTTTACATGACAAATGCGATTATGTGGGTTAGGTAGCCTTTGGGGCCAGCCTAGGTCACGTTTTGGTGAAGGTCAGGTCAAGGTCAGGTCAAATTAGGTCAAATTTCAAAGTTGATATTTTTGCATAAAATGGGTATCGATTCGATGCAGCTCGTCACGGGGAGTCCAATGGTGGTCTTTGTTTTGCTTTACGAGGTCTAGAATTGCCAAAAATTGAGTTTGTAAATTTGACATCATCATTTTTGAACAGTTTTTTCGCTATAACTTGGCCAAAAAACGAGGTATCGATCCGAAATTTGGTATGTAGATAGAAGACGGTAGGTACTATCACATATATTCCGGTTTTATCGAAAATCAAAGAATTTTTTGGATTTTTCGGCTTATATATCCAAAAAAAAAATGCATTTTTGATTTTTTGGGGTCAAAACTCAAAAATTTCAAAAATCCGAGATAGCAGTTTTGTAGCCCTGTCAATTCTACACCTTTTGTGTCTTGATCATTTTTCTGTATCTTCAAAGCTGTAGGCCTGACAGGTCTTCTCGCGAAGGTCTTTTTTCGGTCGAAAATGACAGAACATGACGTCATTCTGACGTCATTTGTGGCCAACCTATCATAGCCTCTGGAAAATTTTTTGGTCACAATGTGTAAAATCGATGCCCGAAGGGGTCCTTAAAGTTTGGTGGCGATATCTCCAGCCGTTTAGGAGATATCGACCGAGAAGGACAGGGGGGGCCGTTTCGGCCCCCCCCACGGGGCGCGGGTTAAACGGTCTTAGGAAGATATTGCCGAAATACGGAAGGGGCTGTGTAGATAGAGCCCCCTTCCCAAATCATGTGCGAGTTTAACGAAACAGATATTGTGAAGATAAGTTCCAATATGTCAAATAATTACCTAGACGTACGACAAATAATTAGAGATAATGTCGACCAAATACCCAATTTTTATGTGTCCCAATTCAGCCTCGTGTCGTCGTTTTTATCCTGCGTGTGTCCCTATATATTCTCCCAAAAATGAGTGTTTTTGTTTCTGTCCACGTATAACCACAATCCACACCACTAGACAGGCTCGTTTTTTTATGATGGCATGATGCGGAGAAATGGCCTGCCTTTTACTGGTGCTGCACAAAACAGATTGGCTACAACACTTTTCAATGACTACCTCAATAAGTACGGCCTGAGAAATAGGTCCCAATTCTCCCGCCTCTTCTCTAATCGCTGGCGCGACTGGACGCTGTTGAAAGACAAATATTGGCCCTGTAATTAACCCGGCAAGCGGTGGGCCTCCCGGCCACCTTCCGCGCGGTGGGGGGGGGGGCATTTTTTTGCCCCCTTCCCGTATCTCCGAAATTACTAGACGGATCCGGATAATTCAAACGGCGTTCGATAGCCCTGTCAAATTTGTTGAAGGAAACCCAATTTCATTGACCTCGGGGTCACCGATGACGTCACAGGTCAGGTCAAAGATAAAATGTTTCACCGTTCACGGGGCTTCTAGGGAAAGCGCTATAACACCGAGTAAAACGCATTTTGTCGAAAATCAGCGATAGGGCGTCAGTTGTCTAGTACAGTCCACAGCAGAAGTAATGTGGGGTTTCAGTTATGGGTATGTTCTGCTTCTGAAGCTTAGGAACGATTAGCCAGACTACAGTGAAACTTTGAATGTAGCTTATATGTATCGTCACCCTTGCAGCTGCAACTTTAGCTATTGACATCTTCTTTTCGATCACTCCGCATTAAACAATCGCCAGTCAAAGCCAACCGCTGAGATTGGTAAAACCCTACATTACTTTAGCGGTGGGCTGTACATATGTTGCTATTAGAGGTCACTTGTCATACCAGGTCAGGTCACAGGTCAGGTCACCAAAGGTCACCAAAGGTCACCACATGAACCCAACGTTACTAAGGTTGTGCGATGCATGTTTTATGGCCAGTTTTTCATTTCTAACTCAATGGTGCTGGTTATAAGACCATCAGGTACGGTTTAGGCCACTTTCTGGTGGAGGTCAGGTCAAGGTCAGGTCAAAAAAGGTTAAATTTCAAAGTTGATATTTTTGCATAAAATGGGTATTGATTCGATGCAGCTCGTCACGGGGAGTTTAATAGTGGTCTTTGTTTTGCGTTACGAGGTCTAGAATTGCTAAAAATTGAGTTTGAAAATTTTACGTCAATTTTGAACAGTTTTTTCGCTATAACTAGGCCAAAAACAGATGTATCGATCTCAAATTTGGTATGTAGATAGAAGGTGGTGGGGACTATCACATATGTTCCGGCTTTTTCGAAATTAAAAAAAGGATTTTGCGGCTATTATATTCAAAAATCTATTTTTATATTTTTGGGGTCAAAATCCGAAAATTTCAAAAATCCGAGACTGCAATTTTGTAGTCCTCTGAATTCTACACCTCTTATGTCTGAAACATTTTTCTGTATCTCTAAGGCTATAGGCCTGACAGCTCTTCTCACGAAACCTTTTTTTTTTTGGTCGAAAATGGCAGAAATGACGTCACTCTGACGTCATTAGCGTCCAGCCTATCATAGCCTTTGGAAAAATTTTTTGGTCACAATGTGCAATAGCTGTTCACGGGAGGGTACTGAAAGTTTGGTGACGATCGGCGCAGTGGTTCTCGAGATATATCGAAAAAACTAAGGGGGGGGGGCAAAAAAATGCCTCCCCCATCGCCTGGAAGGTTAAGGCTGGTACGCATAGTGGAAACTTTAACCGCTTTACGGGACGGGAAAAATCATCGTATCTGAACGAAATTTTGCACAGAAACGTGTGCCAAAGTGCCATAGTATCGACAAGAATTCCGACCCGGCTCGATAAATCCGGCAAAAATAAAACTTGCCCTGGATCTCTCCAAATATACCTGTATAGTGTGTGTGTATACCATAAATATACCTATATGTATGTATGTATGTATGTAGGGTGTATACTGTATGGTTAAACACATATGTGTGTTATGCGCATTGACACTTCTAGTTCTATCCTATAACAACAACGTTGTGACATTGCAGCACTGCTATGGTAACCGTCGGGACATTGGCTGCCTTTGCTCCAAGGATTCACATTGTGTGGGAAGGTCCAAGTGCATCAACTTCCTGTGCGGAGGCGAGGTGAGCAGCCATAGTGGGCAGAATATTAATTAGTGATTATCAGAGGCCAATAAACGTTCGATAACGGCCGAAAAAGAAATAATATCATGCGTAGTATTTGAGTCAAGTAGGTAGGTGAAGGTATGTATAAGTTATGTACCCCCAGTCTTAACCCGCGCACCGACGGGGGTCTGCGCCAACTTCGCACCGACGGGGGGGGGGGGGGGGCGGATGACCGCCCCCCCTGAGATCTCGAGAACGAAGCAAGATAGCGACAAGCGGTAAACGGCATCGGATACGCACGGTCAAGATCTACAATTTTTACTAAGGTCATTTTCAGGTCAGGTCAAAGATGACGTCACAGGGGTCGAAAAAGTCAAAATGGCGGCGCTGGATATGGAGAGAGTTTTTCTCGAATAACTTTCGAATTAGTCAAGATAGGAACAAACTAAGGGCAGCATCGTGATCCTCTCGTCAATCCGCATCGAATGATATATATGTTGACCTCGAAAGGTCAAGGTCAAAGGTTGACCTCAGGTCACGTGACCTCGAGGTCATCATGTATATCATTCGATGCGTCTTGACGAGCTGAACACAATGAGACCATCCACGCGTCTGTATCTTGTTCCTGTACGGAGTTATTGGCCAAAAACCTTTGGTGACCTTTGATGACGTCACATGACCTCACAGCTGCCCAACAGCAAAACAGACCTCAAGGTAGTGAAGGTTGATCGTATATGAAGTCATGTATGGTATATGGGGTCATTCCGACCCGTTTTAGTGGTAAAAACAGGGAGTTGATTTTTCCCCCATTGACTTATAATGGGGAGGTCGCGAAATTGACCTGACCTTAGGTCACCGATATCAAAATTCCGAGATAAACAAATTGTAGCTACTAATGACCTAATAACATCCTGCGACTTTCAAAGGCCTCCGACATCTACTGTAGCTCTGGCACGGTGACAAAGTTGCAAAAAAGTGACTTGAGGTTGGGTCATTCAAAGTGACCTGGTGACCTGACCTTGAAAGGTAGGAGGTTCAAACTTGCACACCATGTGTAAAATTGATGAGGGAATAGTCATACCAAATTTCGCGGCGCTACGCGCCGCGGTTTTCCCGCTATTCGCGAAAAACCTCAGGGGAGGCGGATATCCGCCCCCCCCGTCGGTGCGCGGGTTAACCCGCGCCCCGCTGGGCTATTCAGCCATACGCGCCCTGCTGGGGCCCCCCTGTCTAACTTCCGAACCGATGGTCGTAGAAAGACGGGGAAAACGGCAATCGAAAGCTCTCAACAAGGCGGATCTTAAGAGCCCATTTTTTTGCTTAAGTAGGTAAGAGGTCAGGTCAAGGTCAGGTCAAGGGTACAAAATGCAAGTTTCTACAGTATCGGCCTTGCACCGTAGTTGCCGAAGAATGGACTGAGACTGATTGCCCAAAACGTGTTCTTAGACTACCAAGACAATATTCGTTGCATACAATGTCATTCAAAGGTCAAGGTCAAGGTCAGGTCAGGTCAGGTCAGGTCAGGTCACCAAAAACAAAATATAGAAAAGGGAATGTGCGACACATGTTTTATGGGTGATTTTACTCATAGAATGCAATAGGCACACTCAATAAGTGATATGGACCACCTCTGGATGAATTTCAGGTCGAGGTCAGGTCAAGGTCAGGTCAAGTGAGGTCAAATTTTGAAGTTGGTTGTTAAGGCCTAAAAAGGTGTCTATCTGATGCAGTTTTTCACGGCGAATCGAATGGTGCTATTTTTGTTTCCGTACGAAGTCTAGAACTTCCAAAAAAAAAATCATTTTAAATTTTTTGTGTGTTATGACGTCATAAAATTTTGAATAACTCCCACATTTCTGAACCAATTCTTCTAAAAATTGGTATGTAGGTGCTCATAGACCAGTTCTCTGACATATATTCCGGTTTTTTTCGATACACTCAAAATTTAGGATTTTATAATCATTTTCCCAAAAAAGTCAGTTTTTTGAAAAAAAAAAATTTGGGCCCAAATCCAAAATTTTCAAAAAACCGAGATAGCGATTTGATAGACAAAGTAGAATCACGTATAACCTTTTTTGTTACGTCTTGATTCCTTTAAAAATGAAGATGTTAGCGGCGTTGGAAATTTTGCCGTTTTTGAGGCGAAAATTGCGAACATGACGTCACTAATACGTCAATTTCTCAAAAATTTTCCGACGGATTTCGCTCAAATTTTCAGGGAACGTGTCAAATTGATGTATGATAAGGTACTGAAAGTTTGACGTCGCTGGCGTAACGCGTTTAGAAGTTACTGGCGAAAAACGGGAGGGGGGGCAGATTCTGCCCCCCAGCGGGGCGCGGGTTGAAAGTACCGCGCATTGGTGTGGTGAATCCACCAAGCCCGACTGCGGAAGGGCTGTTAAATTTGAGTGACCGAACCGTTGGACATCCTTACCTAAACATCCCCCAGGTTGGGGGTGCTAAAACTGAGTGACCGAACCAATTGACATCCTCATCCATCCCCCAGGTCAAATGGTTCGGTCACCCTCAAATTTAGCAGCTCTACCTCAGTCGGGCTTGATGAATCCACCGCACCGACGCGCGACACTCTCGAGACTGACTACGTTCAGAAATGGGAAGAAATTCAATCGGTTCCCAGATGAATTTGTTAAAAAGTCATATCTGGTGTGCTATCCCATCACAAATGTGAATGAACCGTTTTGTACGAGGATAATCATTCTGACATGATTGGCATGTCATGGCATGGCATGACGTTCTGAGCTGTATTTTAACCCTATTAGTGGCAGGGGGGGGGGGGGGGTTGTTTTTATCCACTCCTCAGGTTTTTCGGGAATATCTCCGAAACCGCTGAAGCTACGATGTTGAAATTTTCTGACTTTTCCTAAAACTAAATTGGGCACATTCCCTGAAAATTTCAAGTTCATAACTTTACCAGGGGCGGCTCCAGAGCACTGGGAATTGGGGGTCCTATTCGTGAAGCGAGTCATTTGGGCGAAGATCACGATGCTGCACCAGTTTTACGAACAGTGAATGAAAGGTATCATGTGATAACATATACAAAGTTATTGTGCATCCTCTTTTGACACGTTTTTGCTATAATAGGCGGATCCAGGCGTCCAAAAAGGGGGGTTATTTTTTTACCTCCCAACATAGGTGCCCTGACACCGCCTATGCATGACCAATACAATTTTAGTCGTTCTCTCATAAGAAAATTGTAACATAACAAGACCATTGCCACCCTTTTTAGAAACAGTACAGGGACCCGCAGTTGCTTCTGTACACACTAGTATTTCAGCGTATTCTTTGCCTGTGACACCGTTGGAGGCGAATTGGGAAATGATTGTGTGCTTATTAAAACCACCATCTGAAGGGCTTTAAACTGATGTGCTGCTCTCCTAATTCAGTGAACTTTTTATGGCTATATCAGCAAAACATTGTTTTCAGCGCTTTTTCCTGCCCCATTCCTTCTGAAACCTGGAACCGCTTATTCCATTCACTCCTGCCATCTGACGATGGTCGTGCTGACTACTAGTTCCGGCGCTAGTTACTGCTCCAGTTTTGCACCCGACACAAACTCAGGCGGCACCGGGCCGTGGCTCGACCATGGGGAGGGTCGGACCGAGCCGACTGCCTGGGGCGCGGTTAGATCGGACGCCCTGCTGGGGAAGGGGACGGGAGTGAGGGGGAGTGGAGGAGGTGGTCACGTGGTCCGTCCAAGCTCGCAGACGACCTGACGTGTCCTGCGCCCAGCCATGTTCCGTGATCGAAAATGGCACGAGAGCTGTGGAATGTCTGGAGGAGACGCTTCGAAAGCGAACTTCAGCAGCACTAATTTACCATATTCTGTGGAGATAAATTAATATTATCTTAATGCAGAAAAAAATTGTATGCCCAAGCTGTATAAGCTGTATCTTTTTAAAAGTTGTAAATAGAATTATTTTAGGGACTTATAGGTTTCGTATACACAGTGAATTGTGTTACAATAAGCCGTTTCGCTGTTATGGTTACTAACTGAAGAGTTATCCTTTTTTCTCACAGGGAATGACAATACAATAACAATATAACAATACGAATAAAACCAGACGTTTCGCACAAAAAAAGTGCCTCCGTCAGTGGCAAGAAATGAGTAATTAGGCATACATGTTTTCTTTCGATAACATCGATGAAGTAGGGGAGAACGGGGTTAATTGTAACATTTTTTGCATTTTATCATCTGGTGCAAACACGTTTGCAGTTATAAAACTCTTTCTTTTATTTTCAGAAACTATGAGGTTTTGTCTTTAAAATGCTGTTAAAATATTTCCGAAATAACTTATTTTTTGGGTCAAAATTGTTGTCCGAAAAAGTCAATTCATCTGTTACAATTCACCCCAGATACGGGGTCAAAAGTAACACCACCCGGGGACAATTGTAACATGCTAATTTACAGGCTACAGCAACACAATTTTTCCCAAAACTTTGATTTCACAAAAGTATTGAACACTTGTTCATCTTCCCAGACTTGGTGGAGACGGTTCTTCTCAGGAAAAAAGGCTTAAAACCTCGCACTTATACAGGGGTTGGATGGACCTCCTCTCCCTCGGTTTTTCGCAAATAAATCGCGTAAAAAGCTGCCGATTGCGACAAAACTTACAGCTCTCTTAATTCTACGTTATGCGCCAAACTCCATATAGAAGCGGACATTGGGGTTCAGATTGTTATTATGAGTAAAATATAAGTCATTTTCTTCATTAAACGGTTGTTTCTCTATGCGGCGATCATTTATGAAGCACGCCACACTTAGTTACCAACGAGCGATATCATAATAGCTCCATTTTTGGCAGTATACTGGCTGCGGCCGAGTGCGACGGTGGCGCCGACTATCGGCTACTCGTGCAACTAGGCCTCGCGGTGGCTCCGGCGGCCAAACTTCAGATGAAAACGTCCCTGTGTGGAGACTTAACGATAAACTGAAAAATGCGATATGATGCAATTAAATTCAGTAATATGCGTTTACCCTGACGTATTTTTTACCAATATTCGGGGAGAATTGGCACCGGGATTTGGCAGGAGAAGATAAAATGTTTATGAACATTCCAAATTGTATTATACCTACATTGCATTGTCAAAATATGTCTCAATATATGCGAGACGTCATGCTGTTTGCCGTAGTATAGCGAAATTGTTTCATGAAAGACTCAATACAAATATAACGGGAGTGATGTATCTTAATTTCATTTGGTGGTGCAAATATTTTTTTCTTCCATGTCCCGATCCCGGGTCGAATTTTTCTCTCCTATGGATAAAAAGTGCAGAGATGTGTTGCTCAGTTAGTGAGCTACAGCGTAGTATAGCGACATTTTTATGTAAGCTGCCTATTTTTTCATACTGTGCTAGTTTCCACGAAAATCCGTGCATACACTGACCAATATTTTTTTCTTCCATGGCCAGATCCCAGGTCCAATTTTTATCCGCTATGGATAAAAAATGCATAAATATGTTGCTCAGATGGTAATCTACAGCGTAGTATAGCGACATTTTTATGTAACTACCCTATTTTTTCATACTGTGCTCATTTCCACGAAAATCCGTGCTTACGCTGACCAACATTTTTCTCTTCCATGGCCAGATCCCAGGTCCAATTTTTATCCGTCATGGATAACAAATACATAGATATGTTGCTCAGATAGCGAACTACAACGTAGTATAGGGCAATTCCATGACAGATCACCTAGGCATGTTCACCATGACCTCTCCGATTTTGCTCGAATTTGGCATGCAAGTTGACCTATGGGCACTACTTCGTGCCAGTAAATTTTTAATCTCTAGGTCACAGGGGTCATGAGATATGGGTCATGCAAATTTTTAGGTTTTCCGGAACATTGAAATATAAAGTATTTTTTATCTCTGCAACGGTTCACCGGATCAAAAAAAGTTATATATGAAATAAAAAGCACAAAGGCTGGTGCGTCTAGCAAAAATGTGAACGAAACCCCAAGGTCATTTTTTGACCCTTTGACCTCGTGACCTTTTCTTGACCCCGTGACCTTTCAAATTTGTCCTATTTTAAAAATTATGATTTTTTCTATCAGAGATGTCTTATCCATGCTCTTAATAGTGGTATGTGATTTGGTTGGTATATCGGACCCGTTGACCTCAAACTGAGGTCAACAATGTGGTCATGACCTGACATGAAAATGACATCTGCCAAGAACGTCGAGAATCATAGGCAATATGGGTGTCATATGAAAGCTTACTTCACGGAGAATACATTGGTGGTGTTTTTGAGTAGGTATGGGCCGGGTCAAGGTCACATTAGGTCAGTGACCTAACACAGCATTGTGTTCTTTGAAGGTGGCGTATTTAATTTGTTTGGTAAGCCCAGTGATCAGCACACAATAAAAAAGGAAACAAAACGTCATAAAACGTCTTTTTTATTCAAAAAGCAGAGATAAAATGCACACATACCCATATAAACACACTCGCAAAAACACACACATTCATACACCTTGTTCGAGGAAGTTCTTTCAAACAAACCCCAGTGACACACGCGCTGTGAAGAACGAGTCTCAGAAGACTCGGGACAGTTTGAAGGCTGCTATGGTATTGGAGTCGAGCAGTATATACAAAGCGGTGAAACGTCCTGGTACCCTTCACCATGCGGGCACTTGTGAAGCGTTCTTTCATTTTTGTCTTCGTTTCTGCTATTTGCGTTGCGGGAGCTGACGCGGGAGCTGAAGCGGCATTTCAGGCAGTGGTTATTCCCCACATTTGAAATGAATGCCCAAGACTAAAAAATACACTACTTCTCTGTCCGAGCAGCGTCCCAGTACAAGAACAAATACAATTTTGCAAATATATGTCATCATGCCGAGGATTTCGGTGTTCAATGTGAGTGGATTTTTTTGCCACCTCGCATGGCAAAAGCGCATGCGATGGTATTGGTAATGCTGTGAGGACCACCTTACCGATAAAATGCATTTCTTCTTCGTTTCGGCAACGCAAATAGCAGGAACGAAGACGAAAATGAAAGAGAACGGTTCACAAGTGCCCGCACGGTGAAGGGTAGGTAGTAGGTACACTCGGGGGCAGATTGATGTTCCACCACTCCCTATACCCATCGGGCTCCCATGGCTCAGCACTGGCTGCTGCCAGTGGCAGCACTGGCAGCACTGGCACTGGCAGGCAGTGCTGAGCAGTGCTGAGGGCAGGCAACACTGGCAGCAGCCACTGCTGATCCATGGGAGCCCGATGGGTAGGGAGGTCACTGACCTAATGTGACCTTGACCCGGCCCATACCTACTCAAAAACACCACCAATGTATTCTCCGTGAAGTAAGCTTTCATATGACACCCATATTGCCTATGATTCTCGACGTTCTCGGCATATGTCATTTTCATGTCAGGTCATGACAACATTGTTGACCTCAGTTTGAGGTCAACGGGTCCGATATACCAACCAAATCACATACCACTATTAAGAGCATGGATAAGACATCTCTGATAGAAAAAATCATAATTTTTAAAATAGGACAAATTTGAAAGGTCACGGGGTCAAGAAAAGGTCACGAGGTCAAAGGGTCAAAAAATGACCTTGGGGTTTCGTTCATATTTTTGCTAGACGCACCAGCCTTTGCGCTTCTTATTTCATATCTAACTTTTTTTGATCCGGTGAACCGTTGCAGAGATAAAAAATACTTTATATTTCAATGTTCCGGAAAACCTAAAAATTTGCATGACCCATATCTCATGACCCCTGTGACCTAGAGACTAAAAATTTACTGGGACGAAGTAGTGCCCATAGGTCAACTTACATGCCAAATTTGAGCAAAATCGGAGAGGTCATGGTGAACAATTGGAAAAAAATTAGGTGATTTGTCGTGGAATTGCCCTATAGCGACATTTTTATGTAACTTCCCTATTTTCTCACACTGTGCTCATTTCCACGAAAATCCGTGCTTACGCTAACCAACATTTTTTTCTTCCATGGCCAGATCCCGGGTCCAATTTTTATCCGCCATGGATAAAAATACATAAATATGTCGCTCAGATGGTGAACTATACCGTAGTATAGCGACATTTTCATGTAACTTTCCTATTTTTTTCACACTGCGCTATCACCCATCAAAATCCGTGCTCTCACCGACCTTAGTTCTCTGGCGTTGCCGATAGGCGGCGCTGGCGTCGCGTCCCGCGCTATGGCCGCGCCTGGCGCATAACGAGCAATGTTTCATCTCCCTTGAAAATTTGACGACTTTGACATAATGGCGACTGACCTATAACCTGTTACATTTGACCCCTGCAAAAATGTTACAATTGTCCCCGTCGCGCCTTGACATATTTTAGACGAAACTGGCGCATAAAGATGTTGCATGTACAGCATTTAATGCTTTCAATTTATGGACAACAAGCCTGCCAACGCTTACACAAAGTCTGAAGTCGATATCTTTTCAATGGCGGGAATGAGCTAATCAAATATAACGGTATAAAAATTTATAAAATGCACTCAAAAACACATTACTGTGCACAGCCATCGACATACCCGGCACTTTCGCTTCAAACTCCGTTGGGAAAGGCAGTATAGAATAACGCATTTTCGGTCTTAACATTAGCGCATTCTATTGGTAAGTTTATGAATTATTAACACTGTTACAATTGCCCCGTGTTACATTTGACCACGCTCTCCCCTAGTTATCTTTATTTTTTAAAGATATATTTTCAGCAGTTTTTTAAGCACATCATGGAAGCTTATAAACATTTGTGTATTTTATCGGCAACCCGGCTGGCAAGACCGAGACGGTGCCGCATTTAGTTCCCATCGATGTTAAACCTATACACTTATTTTTCTCCACTGACGAAGGCACGTTGTTGCCGAAACGTTTGGTTTTATTCGCATTGTTTTTTATATTGTCATTGTCCGTGAGAAAAACGTGCTCATATGGACTGGTCTCAGTTCATATAGAAATTGTTGCACATTCATCAACCCAGATAAAATGAATATTAGCCCTCACCACACATATAAGTAGAGGTAAGTAGACCGCGCCCGCTGTTTTACACCAATAAATCGCGGCAAAGCGAAGGATTGCGACGAGTCTTTGGTGCCCTGGAGTTAATCAATTTTACAACTTCCCGGAAAATTAAATAGCCCTTATCATTTTTGCATCTTGTCTGAGAATTTTAAATCCCTGAACCAAATTACCTTTAACCTGTGATTATTTTTCTCAAGATCATGTCAGGCCAGAATAGCAATTGAAAGTCAGCGCACATCTTCTGTGTGTTTCCATAGTCTTTTCACGTGATTAGGGACGTGACAACATGTGAAATATAATATCTAATGTTTGTCTCATTAATTGTTGTGGGTGCCAAGGTCACGTGAAACTCAGGTTAAGGTCATTTACTTGAAATGATCTCGGTTAACTTCCTTAAATTTACACCTTTTTACTGTGGTTTTTAGGAAGTGTTGGTTTGAAATTTAGCACCCATTTTAGCATTTGAAAACTAGGCATACTTAAGTATCAGTTATAGTGCCTATGCAATATGTTGCAAGGCTGTAAGTGCTGGTTAACATTCGATATAGCCGGCAGAACGCCTAATGGGTGATCTGGCGTGACCCGTCCTACCCCAAATGCTTTGATACATCATCTTTGATCAATGCAAGTGCAAATTCGGAGTCAGAAGCAAGCCAAGTCCCAGCAAACTTCACTTGTAGAAATCCTAGCAGGACCCAATGTTCCGTGCTTTTGGGTTATTAACCCGCGCCCGGCTGGGGGTCCTGGATTTCCACGCCCTGCTGGGGGGGGGGGGTGTTTGAACACCCCCCCTTCTAACTCGGCTCCTGGGCCACGTAGCGATACGCGGAAGGCGGCGTTCGAAAGAGCGTCAAAAATAATGAGGAAATCACTTCGGTCAATTTTTTGGTCAGGTCAAAGGTCAGGTCACCAGAGGTCATTGAAGGCAAAATTTCGCCGATTTCCAGGTCGAATGTCGACAATTTCCAAGAAGCTAACGCATAACTCGGGAACCAATAGAGCTACAGCGCCGCGGAAAAGCGCATTCGATAGCCCTATTAACGCCCTTTCTGAGTAATTTTCTCAGATTTGACCTAACGTCAACGGTTTTGGCTGCAGGGGGCAAAAACTGCAAAAATAGCCGATTTTTTCGGAAACAGTTTTTCTGCAACAACTTTTGACCCAAGCCTTGTACGAGCTTACTTTTACCGGCATCGTGTTCCTCTCGTCAAGACGCATCGAATGAACTATAACTTGACCTTGAAAGGTCAACTTGAAAATTTGACCTCAGGTCAAGGTCATGACCTGACCGGAAAGGGTCATGTTGCATATCAGTCGATCCGTATCGTCGAGCTGAACACATCTAAGGCGTTTTCATCGCTCTAGCATGCCTCTATCAGAAGTTATTTGCGAAAAACTGTTAGATACCATTCGTGACCTAAGATGACCTCAGGGCATAAACAGGGGTCACGGACACCATTTTCATGTTCAGTGTGTCTACACCACTTGTAATTCAGTGTTTGGGAGTGTTTATAGTGTCTTTCGTCCAAAAGAGGCGCATTTCAATTTTCTCCCATTGACTTATAATGGGGAGGTCGCAAAATTGACCTGACCTTAGGTCATCGATATCAAAATTCTGAGATATACATTTTGTACATGCTATTGCTCTTAGCAATCGCTGAAAGTTTCAAAGGGATCGGTCACTCGGTGTAGCTATGACAGACATTGAAACTTTTTATGAGGTGAGGTCACTTCAAGTGACCTGGTGACCTGACCTTGAATGACCTTGGTCTGAAATTTTCACAACATGTGTAGAATTGATGTATGATAAGGTGTACCAAAAACGGCGGCGCTCCGCGCCGCCGTTTTTGAGATATTCGCGAAAAACCACAGGGGGGGGTGTTCAAACACCCCCCCCCCTCCAGCAGGGCGCGGGTTAACCTGATCTGGGAGGTCAACCAGTGACTTAGGATCTCAGCATTGACCAGGACATAAAAATAATTGGCTTTTTCTCGTCAGCGATGACCAGAACCCTCAAATCATCGGATTTCTCTCGTCACGAGCAGCACGCTCTTTTTATTTTTCAGCGAAGCTCTGGCTCTTTTTATCAAGGGCCGAATGGCTGAGGGTTTCTACGCCCCTCCGCTACATGTAAGACGCTGAAAAGAAATGCCTAAATAGGTGAGGGTTAAATATCGATTGCTTTTTAAGTGCCGAAGCCCGAAACACTTTAATTTACTTCGATAGCAATTTTTAAGACCAACGAGCTCGAATAATATAACTTCTTGAACAATGTAAGCAACACATAAAATGAATCGTGAGAGAAGCGGCACAAGATTAATTGAACTATGAGACACTTAATCAAAAACGGCATAGATTAGAAACTGCACCTAACTTGCACTGGTTTTTAAACCTTTTCGTTGCAGACTTGTAGATTAAATTTTAGGATTGATTTCAGCTGATGCTCAAATGGAGCTATTCATTCGTTCATTCATGCGACCATCCAATTCCATTCATAAAAGAAGCCAGTGACAAAATTGTTCATTTTAGATAAGTGTGAAATACAAACTCAATAAAAGTTTAATGATACGGCAAATTTGACAGCTTTTATAATGAACAGACAAATAACTCTAACGAATCAAGGTTGCGAGCCCCAAATAGGGGGAAGTGAGGTATAGATGAGCCAAGGGGCAAGTTTAGCCACCCCATGTTTCTCAGCTCCTATGGCGCTGATTGACTCGAGCTTCCATGTGCCGTTCGCTTACGATGCTGTAGTCTTTCACGTGAGACGGCAACGTTCTCACGCTCAGCACCCGGTAACATGTGGTATCGCCCCTGATAACTAAGACATGTTTTGCCTTTAAAATGAGATGGTTGTTATCTGCGGTGCATGGTTATTTTCCTTAGCGGGTGTCATTAATCGAAAATGGCCACGGGTCGGGCAAGATGAGCCATTTTCACCTGGGGGAAGATGAGCCGGATAAGCCATTGTTGTCTCCGCTGTCGAAAACCAAACTGAGCTGCGCTTGTATCTGCTGAATAAAAATGGTAGGAAATTGTTTTTCTTTGTTGATTACACAAGTTGTAAGTGATTTGCAGATTATCTGAAGGATAAAATGATTTCTTTCGTGATAGAAAATTGACGAGTTATTGGAACGCTTAAAACAGTCACTTTTTGATGGAGGAAAAAAACTTTGCCATAAGTATGTATGCCATGGAGTAAATAAAAGAGCCCACTCTTCGCCGCGCCCGGGAAAAGAAGAGGTTCGCTTTTTCCATCCATGCTCAACTTTCCCCACGACGTGTCTCAACTTACCCCGCCCATGGGGTAAGAGGAGCAACGTGCAAGATGATTTTTGACGTAGCCTTTCAGTACAAAAATAAGCGGTATGAAACATTTCTGGCCACCATTACATGCGCAATGGCCACTCTGTCCGTCCAACTCGTAAACGCATAAAAATGATCAGTAAGTTAGCCTGTAGCTTACGAAAAACAAAAGCGGCTCAACTTACCTCATTCTTCCCTACGTTACACAATTGAGGGCATTTTTTTAGGCCATCACAGTATTTGCCAACAATTGTTGTTTGGGGGGCTGGGGAGGGTGGTTACTGGCTCATAAACTGTCCCCCCCCCCAAATAAAAGAAAACGAAACCGATCATCCGCGAAAAGAACTATTGAGCTCGAACCAAGGTGACGAATCGATTTATAGGTATGCAGGATGACTAACGATGCCACTTTTTGACTTCTTGTGTCAAATAAATTCCATCATCTGGATAGCACGTCAACATTCTATGTGACATTTTACAACAAACGTATACTATTTGGCGCGACTAGCCTCATAAACGTTCTGAAACTAAAACCGTTTCTTCACAATTAACTTGGACCACGTCATCCCAGCTTATGCACGACAAAAATAAAATAATGCTTCAGGATCACTGGCCTGAATTCGAGTGCTTAAAGTTTACTCAAAACCGGTGTGGCTGAGGCACTCTTCGCTACATCTCGTGACGGCCACCATTGTGTTTCATTTTTCGGTAAGCTATAAGTTAATTAGGAAAGGATTGGTGAGTGGGTTGAAAATAGCCCCCCTCCACCTCCTTCTTCTGGAAACATAAGTAACCGAAAGATCTGGCGATGGTTTATCCACCTCCTCTGTCGCCGCGCTGCGAGGCCTCGATTCGTTCGGTATGTGGCTTCCTGAGCGGTCCTTCCCGGAGGCAAGGTGAAAGGTCATGGCCTGTATCAGAAATTTATACGTTGCTGAATATGTTTTATAGTTCTTCCAAGGCTTTGCACACCGTTTTATTATATCGGATAAACATTGCACTTTCTTGTCAATCAATACATTTAAAGAAAACTTGATCATAATCTTATACTGCGGCAATTGTAGTTCTGCTTACGGTTGCCTCTTTATGATACGGGCCACCACCACCTCCACTGCGCTGGAGCTCAGGCGTTCTACCCCTCCCCGCTACGGACCGGCCCTCGGGCTAGGTGTGTTAGTACTGAGCGCAAACCTGTAGTAGTCACGTGACTTTCATTCACGTAGCGGGAATGGAAGCTATAGGCGATACCAAGGACGGGCTCTGGGGAGGCAATCGGCGCGGAAAAATAGCACGATTGTAGTTTTGGAAGAATATCTGTTGCGGTAAGAGGAATTATACAAAACATACGTGCTAGGAGCAAACATGTGTTATTCCTCCATACTTTGCGCTACATTTCCTTTCTCCAATGGCCAGCACTTACCAAATAATAGCGCAATTCTAAATTGGTAATATATGTGTACAGTAGCAACTGCGGGTCCCTGTACCAACAAAAACCTTATTTACTATACTTTTTGTGTACCCCCAATCTCAATGATCTGTATCCGCCTATGATTTTTGAAAATGCATATTTTTAGGATCCATGTGAATTCCTGGTTCATTCTCTATCGATCGGCAAAAGTTGCGTTAAGATTGGTTCAGAAACCTGGCCGTGATAAACAGTCTAAAATGTATCTGCAATTTGCCCGTTTTTACCCCCCTCTACCCCCTATTGACATTTTTTATTTTTTTTTAGAAATGTAGATCTTGTTGAGCCAAATCGAATGCCGTTTGAATTTTGAAAATCGGCCGGTTAGATCTCGAGATATCAAGGGGGGTCGTAAACAGCCCCCCTGCCACTAATATGGGGTAGCCAGGAGCCTGCCACTAATAGGGTTAAGTGAACATCGCTGCCTTTCCAGGACCCGTACTGGCGGTACAACTGTCCGTCGGGCTTTATCGCGTGCGCGGGCCGGTGCTACGCGCGCCTGCACGTGCCGGTCGAGTACGGCCAGGCGGAGCTGGACTGCGCCGCCGTGGGCGCCATCCTGGCCGTGCCGCGCACCCGCGACCAGAACCTGTGTGTGGGCGGCCTGGCCGGCCTCGAGGGCGTCTGGCTGGGCATCACCGACCGCCAGGAGGAGGGCGTGTTCCAGGGCGCCGACGGCCGTCCGGTGACGGCCACAGAGGGGCAGACCTGGGCCACAGGCAACCCCGACAACAACGGCGGCAACGAACACTGCGTGGAGATCAGAAACCAGCCGCCCAACTTCCAGTTCGCAGAATGGAACGACTGGGTGTGCACGGGAGTTGTCAATTATCCCATGTGCCAGCTGCCAAACGTCAAATATAAACATAGACCTCAAACATAAGGCTGGCCCAAGTTGTCTGTCGTACCTGAAGAGTACCTACACCTGTTGTTTCATTGTTTCACATGGACTCTTGGCATACATTGCCACCAGACATGATCCTTTGTTATAAATTCACTGCTGACATTTCCTTTCTTCATCTTATATACGTTCTGGGACCTGTGTCATGGACTCATGGCAATTTATAAATGCTAATAGTTCGATACGGCATTGGTTTGACCGTTTTTTTTTCTTCTAAAACGCAATCGTTTTGTACCTATGCATGTACATGTTGTGATAACGGCATAGCGCGCACGAGCGCTCATTGCTCAAGTTTGGCAGTACTATCTTGCCTGGAGGCTGGAGCCATGCGATGCGACTGGCTATGTCCCTCACAAGTTTTCAATGTAGCTGATTGTAAACTCTTCTAGGAAGTAGGAACCTATCTGACACATTAGATCACGCAGCACACACCTCAATTATTTAAACCAATGAATGGAAATGGAACACTTTGTCGTGTGTCATGCCTGGCGAATCCTCTAGAATAGGCGACGCCCCGCTGTGATCCTTCACCAATCGATATTCTTCTACGAAGTGCGTATCGGCGTTTCTTAGCCCTCCTAGAGTTGTGCAAATGAGACCTTTTTGATTCGTTATGTTTTAACTTTTACGTGACGAAGTGTATGATTGGGTTATGCCTGTTCACAATAGCAAATAAAGTACTACAATATCGCCAAGCATTCGAACACCTATACCTACAGCTGATTTTCGGGAGCTCTACGGTGACAGCTTTCTTCCCGTCAGATACTCTTAAGCCCCCTCTGACACGAACACCGTGACCCCGACCCGAGCACCGTGACCCCCTCTAACCCCCCGACCCGAGCGGCCGCACTAGGCGAGTTCCACCGACCTCGGCTGTATTTCCCGATACCCCACAGCGCGGAGGAGACAGAGACAGGACAGCAGACACGCGAACAGACAGTCGGACAGGCTCTGGAGCTCGGCCGGGCTCGGCCCAGAAGGCGCCGCGCCCGCCCGATCCCACTTTCAGACAGACGGGAGTGTGAAAACTGTTAGATGACATGTATAGCGTACATGTGAAAACTAGCGACCCTGCCGGCACGACTTTCAACAGTAACAGTCACCTAATTCGTTTCCATATATGCTCGTAGGTAGCGAACATTATTTAACAGATTCAACAACAGCATAACTGACAATTTGGTTTGCGCTATATGAATTTTCATTTTTCACAAGCATGCATATTACACTCACAAGGAAAATCATTAGGAAACATAACCAAAAACATTGCCAAAGTAGATATGATGTCCCCAAAGCATCTAGACTGTTTGCTGGGAGGTAAGATCACCAAAAACCAACAGAAACGCACATCCGACCACATTGCGCTGAAGCTTTGCGTGGGTGCAACCTGTACCAAATCTAGATGTGTCCCAGACTAGGGCGCCTCACCCTTCTACCGGGGTTATACAAACAATACTCTATAGAAGCTCGCCATGCCCAGCAGGCAGACTGATCAGACAAGCAACGGATAACAAACGAGCGTTCCACTCTGGACCGGAGCGAATCCGCCAGTTAAATCACACCATCTGCTGCCAGGCATTCTGGCATATAAACCCTCCAGCAACGCACCCCATTTCTGCACAGCGCCACAATACACGCACTCCGATTTCCTGGACATGTTAACGTCAGTCTGTATGTTTTAAAGCAGACAGCGGGCCGATACGGCTGCTCTTTACGCGATTACTGCACTTTACCTTGCTCAGCCCCCGGGTGGCGAGTCCTCAATACTATAATATGTCACCGCACTGGTGAGTCCAAACAGCGCCAATCACAAGCTGATAAGTCCACGTCTGTTTCGGAGTCATTTGATAGTTGAATCCGCACTTTTCAGTCATTGGATAAGCGAATTCCATCATTTTCAGTCACTGGATTACCATAGCCGAGCCTTTCTCAGTCTCTGGATTAGCGCGTTGCCTTTCTCAGTCTCTGGATTAGCGCGCTCTCGCAGCGTCCTCCGTCGCTGGAGGAGCAGCGGCTGCGGGTGCGCCCGCTCGGCGGCGCGGTCACAGCCGGTCCTGGCTGGCGTCGACCACCGGCCGGGACGAGCCGCCGGCCGGCCCGGGCACGCCCGGCGCCACAGGCCGTGCTGCCCGGCCGGCTAGTTGCGCGCGCCCCGGCCTCGTGCGCGGTCCCCGCCGCGCGCTGCCGGGTCGCCCTCCTCCTGGTGGCCGAAACAGATCAGGTCAAACCAGGTCAGGTCACACCAGGGTAGTTGGTCAAACCAGGGTAGGTCCAACCAAATCATGTGAATGCAGATCAGGTCAAACAAAATCATGTTAAAGCAAGTTAAGTCAAACTACGTCAACTAGGGTAGATAGGTCAAACCAAATCACGTTAAATCAGGTCAGGTTAGACAAGTAGTCACGACAGACCCAGTCATATTCGGTCAGGTCACGTCAGTCACGAAGGTCAGGTTAGGTGAAGATAGTCACGTCAGGTCGGTTCATGCCGCGTCAATCACGATAGGTCAAGTCAGTTCAAGTCACACTATCCGTCACACAGTCACACAGTGCCGACAGGCTACATGCAGCGCAATGACATAAGATCCTAACAAGAAAGCGAGGACAGAAGAAAGAAGTAGGAATTGAGGGAAGAGGAGGAAAGGAGAATGGACGGGAGAGAGAGAGAGAGAGAGAGAGAGAGAGAGAGAGAGAGAGAGAGAGAGAGAGAGAGAGGGAGAGGGAGAGGGAGAGGGAGAGGGAGAGAGAGAGAGAGAGAGAGAGAGAGAGAGAGAGAGAGAGAGAGAGAGAGAGAGAGAGAGAGAGAGAGAGAGAGAGAGAGAGAGAGAGAGAGAGAGAGAGAGAGAGAGAGAGAGAGAGAGAGAGAGAGAGAGAGAGAGAGAGAGAGATTTTGCACATTTTCGATCGACGACCACGACCAAGTCCAATCCATAAAACATCACAACCAGTAAAACGCCTTTTGGGCGAAGAACGAGCGAGCGAGATGGTGAGCCCTGCAGTGCGGAAGGGCGAGACGGTGCTTCCAACGGGCTTGTGCAAAGCACCCTTCTAACCCGTCGCTAGCGGTGTGCCAAATTTGAACGCAATCGGCCCAGCCGTTCCTGAGATCTGGAAGCGGCATTCTGCACGTGCGCACGTGCAAACGGGGTCCAAAATGACTTTTGCACGGCACCCTACTAACTGGTCCCCAACCGTGTACCAAATTTGAGCGCAATCGGCCCAGCCGTTCTCGAGATCTGGAAACGCCCCCTGCACGTGCGCACGTGCAGTAGCACCCTAACCACAACACATGGGAATGCATTGCCTGGTGGGTGCCTACCTGTATGCCAAGTTTCAGCGAAATCGCCCCAGTAATTACCGAGTTACTGAAATGGGAACAAATTTGGCACCTCTTATTGTTGTATTTTGCACGTGCACTGGGGGTGACCCACATACATCGAGAGTATCCTATTTTGGGTAGAAGGGATGCTGCTACCCTACAAAAAATTACCGCAAGTCAATCGCCCAAGCGGCTGCTGAGATATGAGCCTCTCAAAATCACTACTTTTGCAAAACAGCTTGAACACCCTTGACTTTTCACGTGGCACGTGCCACGACGGTCACTGAGATGTATCAAAAGTAGTCAATTACGGGGTAGAAGGGATGGGGCTACCCAACAAAAAAGACCGCAGGCCAATCGGTCCAGCGGTTGCTGAGATATAAGCCTCTCAAAAGCGTTACAGGCCGGGCCGGGCCGGGCCGGGCCGGGCCGCTCATACTGAGATTTTTCCGTTATATTGAAAAGACTCACTTCGCTCGCTGCGCTCGCTCGCTCGTAACAAGCAAAAAGACACAGCGGGAAGGTGGCAGTTCTGGATTTTTGCACTGGTCCAGAAGTCGACTCTCGCGGTACGACTGAGTCGTATCGTGAGATGCTCCGAAAATCTAATTAATGGCCGGATTTGAAGGACGTATCACTAAGAACCACTAAAAGTTTTAGGCAGACGATGCTTTTTGCCATGTATCTACAGCAGCCATGAAATGGTCACGTTCTTATAAAATTACAAACATCACCTCAGAAGGTCTCTGTCAGTCAGCAAAGCGCGTACGTAGGTACGTACAGTCCGATCTGCACTGTTTCGACTTGGATAGGTTCTGGAGGAGGTTCTGGATACGTCGTCCGATCGAGCAATTGAGGATGACCGAAATACTTCAAAAGCAAGGTGTAACGATGGCGAATGCCTGACCAGCCACGTACGAGGTAGCTGCGAATTTGCCGAATGCCTGTGACCAAGATATCTACCGCTGAACGAGCGAATGCACGCCGCCGCCAGCGCAGTTAACTACGATCATCAATAGCCAGAGTCGCATCTGTCCAAAGACAGCTCTAATCGATTTCTATAAATGGATGTTTCGCCAGTGAATCGGTATCTCGAAGGAGCGACAACGCGAAACTTAATAGAAATATATTCACTTACAACACGTAACAGCTGTAGGTATGCAGTAGGTACGCAAACAAGCGCTACCACAAATCCCGACTAATGGCTATAATAGATAAACCCGGCATCGGAACGATCGGCCTATTTAAAGAATGAAGAGGCAGTAAATTCACAGAAACAAAAAGCTAGCGTTGTCTGATAACGAATTTCAGTACTCATCAAGCACGCGCTTTTACACAGGACCAGGGTGGTCGGAGGTCAATGGTAAAAAGGTGGCCACTATCAAAAACAGAACGGGTTGGTGTTCACAAGAACCGGACATGCCGGTTCAATGAAGGCGGGACGGGGACCGCTCTGTTCTCATAAACATATTATCGGAGGAGCACTGGCGCACTGGGCACCCTGGAATGACCCCACTGACAGCCAAAGGAAGGGGCAAGATGAGTGACATACCGTCCGGTTTTTGTGCGGACCGGCACGTCCGGTGACCAGGCCAAAAAAGGTCCTCGAATGCCGGACGTCGAACTATTTTGGGGACACGAACCTGGTCGTCACCAACGACGCTCATTAACAATCAGAGGTTTGGTATTAATGAGCATTCGTCAGCATTGAGTTTCTCCAGCCAATCACCGTCACAATTCCAGTAGTTATTAAACATTGCTTTATTGGAATGCTTTATACCTACTCGTGTTTTGTAGGCAGTGTAAACGAAGCTGTCTCCCATACCAGGCAGCGATACGGGAGCTCACCCTATGGAACCCAAGAAGCTGGAATCCCTGGAACTCATTGTGACACTGTCGTTACGAGCGCAGCGAAGTCTTTTCAATATAACGGAAAAATCTCAGCATGACTGCGGCCCGGCCCGGCCCGGCCCGGCCCGGCCTGTAACGCTTTTGAGAGGCTTATATCTCAGCAACCGCTGGACCGATTGGCCTGCGGTCTTTTTGCTGGGTAGCCCCAGCCCTTCTACCCCGTAATTGACTACTTTTGATACATCTCAGTGACCGTCGTGGCACGTGCCACGATAACAGTCAAGGATGTTCAAGCAGTTTTGCGAAAGTGATTATTTTGAGAGGCCCATATCTCAGCAGCGGCTTGAGCGGTTTTCTTGCGGTAATTTTTATAGGGTAGCTGCATCCCTTCTACCAAAGGTCGGATACTCTTGATCTATGTGAGTGACCCCCACTACACGTGCAAAATACAAAAAGAAGAGGTGCCAAATTTGTTCCCATTTCAGTAACTCGGAAAGTACTGGGGCGATTTCGCTGAAACTTGGCATACAGGTATTTCGTTTCGTGTATTGTTGAGACCATCCACACCGTGGCTATTCAAGTCTCCCGTCATACATGTTGTAAAAGCAAAGTGACGCTAAAATATCGACAAGTTGTACATACACATAATGCCACATTACACACGATAAAACATATACTGCGATAAAAACATGATAAGAAAAGTGGGATGAGCTAAGCGTGAGCACATGACTAGGTGATGCATTCCCTTACTGCCAGTTTGAAGGCACGGTAGGTCGGCGCGTCGCGGGCGGCGCGCGGCAGACCATTCCAGGCGACCGCCGCACGGTAAGTAAAGGCCTTCTGGCTCGAGGCCAGCCTGCAGCGCTGCAGGTGCAGGTCGCCGTCCTCCGATCCGCGGGTGTCCCGGGTCGACACAGCACCGCGGGGCACCAGGAGCTCCCGCACGCTGGAGGGCGCGCCGTCCGCCCGCAGCAACCCCCACACCTTTGCGACGTCCCGGCGCGCCACCAGGGTCTCGATCCTCGGCCAATCAAGATAATTTAGAGTCGGTGTAATGTGTTCGTGTTTCTTTATCCCTCCCACAATCCTGGCCGAAAAATTGATGACTTTTTGAAGCTTGTGCATCTGCCCCCTGGCCGCCCCACCCCAGACGCACAGACAGTAAGTGATATGTGGGAAAACATAGGCCTGAATGATGGTTTTGAGAACTTGACTAGTGAAGTAATGCCTGAACCTGTATAGAGAAAAGAGAATTTTGTTGCACTTTCGGACGACACAAGATATGTGCTCCTCCCATGACAGAACAGCATCTGTAGTGACGCCGAGGATTTTGACTGCTTTAGAAGGTAGAATTGTAGTTTTCTACAACGAAACAGAAGTTTTGTGTTTTTGCTACGTTATGTTTGCTGCCAACTATCATGAAGTCAGTTTTGCTGCTGTTCATTTTCAAGGAGTTTACTCCGAACCAGGCATGGAGCTCGCGCATGGTGAGCTCCAGCCTAGCTCGGAGCTCGGCCAGACCCGGTCCGTCAGGGGAGGAACAGTCTATGTGGAGAGTGTCGTCCGCGTATGAGATGATGCGGCCATGGGTCAGATGCGCCGGAAGGTCCGAAGTGAACAAAATGAAGAGGATTGGACCGATGATCGAGCCCTGGGGCACGCCGCACGTCACAGGTAGGGTTACCTCGCCACCCCTAACAATCTGGCTCCGACCGCTCAAATAGCTGGAGAACCAGCCGACGTCGCATATCCCGTACCATTGTAGCTTGGTGAGGAGGACGTCGTGATCGACGCTGTCGAACGCCTTTGAAAGATCAATCGCCGTTACCGACGATACCAGGCCGCGGTCGGTATTGCGGACCAGGCGCTCGACAGCCTCGATCACGGCGTCCTCGGTGGAGTGATGTGAGCGGTAAGCATACTGAGATGGGCATAGTAAGTGATGAGTTTCTACATAGTTCGTGAGTTGAGCACATACTACTTTTTCTAAAATCTTCGACAGCACGCTTAAAAGTGAGATAGGCCTATGGTTGGATGGTTGAGTAAGATCACCTGACTTTGGGATCGGTACGACACAAGCTGACTTCCAGCACTCGGGGAACACACCAGTCACAATCGATAAATTCACAAGACGCAGCAGGTGGGGGCCAACAACAGGGAAACAGCGCCGCACCGCAAAGAGAGGCACACCGTCAAGCCCCACCGCTCTAGACGCGCTCATGCCCCGAATGCAGCGCGACAGTTCCGGCAGCGTCGCCGGCTGGAGCCGAAAGCGAGACGAGCAGACGGTGGGTGGGCGCTGGCTGTGCCGCTCCCCAGTCGCGGCCCCTCGCAACTCGTCGGCGATTCGGGACCCCACGGTGGCGAAGTGCCTGTTGAGTTGGTCGGCCCAGGTGGCGGTCTCCCCCGGAGACCCCGTGGCGGCGGCGGACTGGGGATGGTAAGCGTTCTTCAGTTTTTTGAACCTGTTCCATCCACCAAGTAGGCATCCACCAGGCAATGCATTCCCATGTGCTGCGTTTAGGGTGCTACTGCACGTGCGCACGTGCAGGGGGCGTTTCCAGATCTCGAGAACGGCTGGGCCGATTGCGCTCAAATTTGGTACACGGTTGGGGACCGGTTAGTAGGGTGCCGTGCAAAAATCATTTTGGACCCCGTTTGCACGTGCGCACGTGCAGAATGCCGCTTCCAGATCTCAGGAACGGCTGGGCCGATTGCGTTCAAATTTGGCACACCACTAGCGACCGGTTAAAAGGGTGCTTTGCACATGCCCGTTGGAAGAACCCTCTCAATCTTCCGCACGTGCAGGGCTCACTATCTCGCTCGCTCGTTCTTCGCCCAAAAGACGTTTTACTGGTTTCATGTTTTAACGTGCTCGACGTGCTTTGGAATTAACGATTCAAGAGTTGAAAGCCAGGTCAACATTAAGTGCTGCTTCTTCACCTAACTTACCCGAAGCTGAGGCTGGATAATTTCTAAAAACTCGCACCGCCCTATCACTTTTCCAACGCGGCCGGCCGGGGTTACGGGGTAGGGTGATGCTTGATAGTCATCCAAGGTAATTCTGTTTCATTCCTAATTGACGTGAATCCAGGCGAGAAAAAGAGCGTGGTGCTCGTACTGAGAGGAACACATAGGCATCTAATTTCAAATTCTAAGGTCAACCATGAACCAAACATGATTATTTCCGCCGATATTTATGCATGATTGAAGAATGGCTTCTGTGGTTTTGCTTCTGTGGTGTTGTATGTTGGCTGTATGGTGTCGACGGAGATGAATGAGATGAAAAAAATGATAAGGCTTCTCTCTACATAGTTCGACTTTTCCAAAATAAAGCCTGTTAATATTTAGTTAGGGGACAAAATATTATATTTCAACGAGTGGCATCACCTTCGTTGGTAGCCATCGGTAGTCCCTTCGGTTCCAAACAGTTAGAACTGAGCTCTCTCATTAGGTACATACTCTTGACTTAGACTTAGCAACCGTGTTGACAGAACAGAAATGAACAAATCAATGAGGATTCTAATTCCAAGGCCTAATAAACCCAAAGAAATGTGCCGTGTCACTTGACAACACCACCTAACCCTCGCCCGCACAGGGGGGGGGGTTGCCACCCCCCCCCCCACCAGGTAGTCTTTCTGCTCTGCACTCAACATTTTTTAGCTAGAAGTCTGATTTTTGGTATAGCTGCTCCTCTATCCTTTCTTGGTGTCCACTGAAAATTTCAAATTTCTGTGGTTTTTGGTTTCGGAGATATGACCTTATTTGTCAGGTCATGTCATGACCCAAATGACCAATTCTCAACATCTTGCGTTGGCTATGGGCCTTGTGAGCTTTTGACACCTTGATTTCGGCCTTTTTTGCCAGTCTTACCTCCCACCTATCATGGAGCATGTTGTTCGACGATGTGCAGATGTCAAGGTCAGGGTCAAGGTCAACCTAGGTCATCTAAAATCATTGCGTTTTAGGCAAGCGTAACTTACTTTTCGTGATGTTTTTTGACTGCATTTTTGGTAAAAGCTTCTCAGATCACGATTTCATGTAATATGGACACATAAACACTCGGTGCACACATCAGTATACACACAGACACACACAGACATACAAACACATATAATTGACCTTGACCTAACTTGACCTGAAATGACCTTAGCAGCAAAAATCTGGTCGGGTAGTGTGACAAAGAGGTTCTAGCTGGCTTGGCACCGGAAAACGGCATCGTCATCGGTATATGCTAAGCAGCGCACTTGATATCCAACGGTGACCCAAAACAGCAACATTCTTTAGTTTGACCCGACCTGGAAGGTCAATGACTGATCCGAGAAGGTAAAACTGGGTATCATTGGATTCGTGTCTTCCCAAATAATCTTTTTGGTCTTTACCGCGAAGCTCTATCTCCAACAGGAACGAAATGGCGCGGGGGTTGGCAACCCCCCCCCCTCCCCATGTGCGTTCTAGGATGGGAAAATGGCATGTGCGGGCGAGGGTTAAATGACGGCCCATGGGGTCATTGTAGGTCAATCCAGGTCATGCCCAGCTGAAGTGTCCCCGTGCTGGTCATGAACACGAAACAAATAAGTACACACTATAATACTTTCCCGTACCACAAACCTATCACAATATGCAAGATTTAATGAAAAATCGCTCCAAGATTATACTAAATGCTGCAGTCATCACTTCATGATCTGCGACGACATCTCGCTACGACACAAAGTTTCACCTCGCTACGACACAAGGGTCAGCGTCTATCACAGAGAGTTCATGTGCAGGAAGGCCGAAGGGGGTGGCGTTATATCATCTCTCGCCAGTGGCGACTTTTCGTAAAGTAAAAAAAAAAACTGACGAAAGTTTGTAGCTCTCCTCCTGACACATCAAGAAAAACAAACAACCTTTTTCATATCTCGCGTTTTACAGCGGTAACGCATGGAATGGAGAAGTGTAGTGATTTTATGTTAAGTATGGAGTGGCGCGCGTCGTGGCGCCAAAGAATTATCGGTTTTAATGAAATAAGAATGCCTACCACAACCACACAGTGAGACGAGGACCGTAGTACAATGTTGTAAATGAATCTGTTTCCAAAACTGTCAAGATCAAGATCAAGACCTCAGCTGGCAACATGAGCGTGGAGTTTCTGCATAATGTTTATGCGAAATGGTATCGACCGTCATTTCTTAAACAAAAGTAAATGTACCAAATCTGTCACCACTGCCAGCACTGCTCGTCAAGGATGACAACAGGCCAAAGTAAATAAAAAACTGCTGATGTTGACTTTGTTGCATGGAAACCGAAACAACAAGCAGAGAAGTGTCTTCGATCTAGTATCGCTTGAAACCGTCAGACATGTGCAACCGAGCTGGAATAATTATGTCCAAGGCCGACTGAGTTACGCTGCTCCGGGCATGAACCTTTGCTGCCACCTAGCGACTGAGCCTGAAACTATAGTTTGCGCTCCGCCGCGGGGATAGCGCGCGGCGCTGGTGGCACCTGCAGTCCCCAGATCTGAGCCGGGACAACAAGAACGGCTCCGCCGGCCAAGGGAGAGCACAATAAATATCATCGGAAGGAAAGCCGAGCAGAGTAGTATGTACGCAGCACGCGAGTGTAATAAGCCCGTTAAATAAGCCCACTTGCCGGCGCAGCTCAGTGATTACCATCGCCAAGGACGGATACACGACAAGTAGGCGAAAATACATGAGAAGATACTATCGACAGTATTCTCTCAACGACCGAGCAGAGCGTTTCAATAATAATCCCGCACTTTACAGAGTGAGCAGGCAATCCCCACCCCCCCCCATCCCACAGCCTCAGCAGGGCGCGACTCACCTTGTTTGGAGCTGGATGGTGCGCCGCCGGCCGGCGACCCTCCTCCTCCTCCTGACGCTGCTCGTAGTGCACAAAGTCGTCGAAGATGGAGGTGCGGTGGTTGAACGCGTGGATGATTTTGAGCACCTGGCGGCCCTTGTCGGCCGGCACCTCCTGCGTGTCACGAGAGTTTGTCACCGGCTTATTCTCGTTGTTCTCCAGCCGGATGTGACGCAGCTGAGAGTTCGGCACGTCCTTCACGTAAATCCACTTTACTTTGAACTGACCCTTCCACTTGTCCTGCGCCCAGACCGAGGACGACGAGCTATAGTCCACGGGCGAGAGCATCTGCGCCATGCCGCAAAAGTGGCCGCTGCCGTTCACCGAGTACAGCAGGTACACCGGGCCCTTGCCGTCGCGCTCGCGGAACGCCGAGTCCAGCCGTTTGTTGCCGTGCTCAGTGCTGGCCCAGATCTCGTACTTGATGGAGCGGTGGATGTCGTCCTCCGAGTACGACTTGATCACGAAGAAGCGCGCTCCCTTGGCGCTCAGGTCGAACTCCTTGGGGTTGTACTCGTTGCGGTCGCGCAGCTCGTCCAGTACCGGGTGCGTGGGCGGGGGCGGCGGCGGCGGCGGCTGCGCGGGCGGCGCCTGCGGGTAGCCGAGAGGCGGCTGGCCGCGACCGCGCGGCGCCAGCCAGCCGGGCCGCGCGCCCACCGCCGCCGGACCCACCGGCTTCGGAGCGCCGTTCTTGCCGTCCCACACGCCGATGGTGTCTCTGGGCGCGGGGCCGGCCATCGGCATCACCACCTTGCCGCCGGCCAGCGGCGCCGCGCGCGCCGGCTGGCTGGCGATACTGGCCCACGACTTTTTCTGCGGTCCCCCGGCGGCCGGCGCCAGCTCACCGTACATGCGCGGGTCGTGCGCCGGCTGCTTGGGGTCCATGCTGAGCCGCTGCATGCCCTGTTCAACCTGTTTGACGGAACGCTCCTCACCGCCGTACGCGGCCGGGTCGCCACGGTAGTAGTCCCCGTATTTGCGGCCCATGCCGCCGCCCCAGCCGGCCGAGTAGTCACCATTGCCATGAAACGGTCCGTATCCGCCAAATCCCGGCTGGCCGAAGCCACCGAAGCCCTGTCCACCAAACACTCCGTCCATTCCGTAGCTGTCGGGCTGCACGGGCGGCTGGCTGTAGCCGCCCATGAAGGCCAGGTGGTCGCCGCCGCTGCTCCAGGCGCCGTCGCCGACGCCGAACGCCTGGTAGGGCGGGTAGCCGGCGGCGCCGCCGTAGTAGCTCGACAGGTAGGGGTCGGCCGAGGCAGCCAGTCCGGTCATGGCCGTGCTATAGTTGGGCTGGTGCTGAGAGCGCCAGCCGTCGAACGCCGCCTCCTCTGGCTCCGCTACGCTGGCCGCCTCCTTCGGCGCATTTCCTGCTCGCCAACCAGCCAAGGGGATGGGTGGGGTCAGTTCACGTCAGGTGTGAGACACACATTGCAGCCAGATTTTAATCATTATTGGACCAGCAAACTTACAAACATTCCTTTACTAGCACATGATGAACTAGAACTATGAAGAGAGTTGAAGAGAACCTGGTCACAAAATGAAACAGTTCTTTTAGAGTTGTTTTTACTTTTAAGGTTAAGGTTGGAAGGATGAATTACTTTGCTCTGAAGCTACAAACTGCAGGCTGCAGGGTGTAACGAAATTATCCGGACATCTATTTTTCGCCATATCTGTTCGCACATTTCCTTTTTCTGATGTTAGAAGCGGGAATATTGGATGAATACGTGCCTCTGGTATCGGTTCTCAGCTTAGCAGTGACCTGACCTTGCGAGGTGACTCTTTCTTCGAGTAAGAGTCGAGTCACCGGAGGGCTCATTTGATAGTTTTCGTACAAGGTAGAGACGAGAGAAAGGAGTAGGTACAGTTCTCCTTTCATAGTAAAACTGCACATCGGTGGCATGGCGGCATCCATGGGGGCATGAGCCAGAAGCTGGTCTGCCAGTAGCTGGACACTAACAGCAGCAGTTAGCTGCAGCCAGTTGTACATCTGCCTGAGGCATGCTAAGCTGGGACATGGGTGGCAGACTCAGCCCGGCCGCGACCCCAAAAGCCGCGCTTTGCCAAGTGGTGAGGAGAGTTGTCAAAATAGCGACAAGGAAACGACACCAGTCAATCTGCAAACTGACTCAAACTTTTACCAAGGCAGATAATACGAGGTCCCACGATATAATTCACCGCTACCCGCCCTTTAGCTTGGTTTTACTGCCCTTCAAACTGAAAAAAGAAAACGAAACTGACTGGAAAGCAACCAGTCCACCACCTTTGGCCTCATGCCAGTGTGTCCACTGGTCGAAGGAAGACATGAGTAAGATGGTCTGGTCGGACGAGTAGCCGTTCGATCTGTATTTTCCTTAGAACCGTCAAATCGGCCATGTGTGGGCTGCCAGTAGCTCGAACATGCCGGCCCTCGCCGGCGTCAAACATCCGGCCAAGATCCAGATCTGGAGCATGTTCAGCTGCTGTGCGATGTTCCAGCTGTACATGGTGTCACAGAAAACCACCATCAGTGACGAGTATTAACGGAGCAACATCCTGGCTAAGAAATGGTTTGAGGCGCTCAACCAGACAGCACAGGAGGGCTCGGTTTCCCAACGCCCACTGATGCCTGATTCAAGCCACGCTGTCTTTATACGGGCTGGTGCGCCACCTTGAAGTCCCTCTCCCTAGAATAATGAGAACTGACGCTGAGAGGACCTCTTACCCTTCTGGGCTAACGGGCTTTGGCTTGAAAATAATCCCCATCCCAATTTCATCGAGGTCTTATAAGCTACTGTCCAGCAGGAGGTGATTGAGGGGGACACCCGTCACCAGCGCCGCCCAGCTGTGGGCGCAGGTCAAGCCGGTGTCGCTCCACACCAGTGCCAGTGTGTTGGAGAACCCAGTGGCTGGAATGCTACAGTGCAGTTGTAACTGTGATCTTATGGCAGATGGTTATATCATCATTTAAAAGAAGAAGAAAAAACTTCAGATCGTCTTGCTTGTTAATTGAAGCATAACGAAAGATGCCCGGATGATTTTGTTACACCCTGCAGGCAAATAAAAACAAAACACTCTTACCTGGTGGTTGCTGAGTTTTTCTCTGTGAACACAGAAAGCACATTGGTCTCAGTCACTGTGAAATTCCCTGGGCAAACCTAAATATAATTCACACTGAAGTTGTACTACACTCTGATCACAAATAGGCAGCATGTACACATATAAATCGAGGAAAATCCCAATCAAAGTGTTTTCAGGATAGACAAAGATAGACAAATGATCACTAATAAACCTTATTACACAACATCATTCAAGTTAGTGAACTTATCACTGAACATTAAGATGTCTTTCAAAGCAAATTTACCACAAAATGAGTTCAATGAGCCATCAGCTGTGAAGCAAAAATCATTATTCAGCTGCACTTGGAGCTTACCTCGCGTTCGATGTCCTCGGACGACGAAGATTCTACGTCGTCCGGCCAATCCCGCTCAAGGTCAGCGGGGGCTCGGCTGCAGTGATGGAACGTAATTGGCCAGACGACGTAGAATCTTCGTCGTCCAAGAGACATCGAACGCGGGGTTGATCAGGAATGTCTGTTAACCCGCGCCCCACTGGGGGGGGGGGCAGAATCTGCCCCCCTCCCGTTTTTCGCCAATAACGTCTAAACGCGTTACGCCAGCGACGTCAAACTTTCAGTACCTTATCATACATCAATTTGACACGTTCCCTGAAAATTTGAGCGATATCCGTCGGAAAATGTTTTCAGAAATTGACGTTTTAGTGACGTCATGTTCGCCATTTTCGCCTCAAAAACGGCAAAATTTCAAACGCCGCTAACATCTTCATTTTTAAAGGAATCAAGACGTAACAAAAAAGGTTATACGTGATTTTACTTTGTCTACCAAATGACTATCTTGATTTTTTGAAAATCTTGGATTTTGGCCCAAATTTTTTTCTTAAAAAAACTGACTTTTTTGGGAAAATAATAATAAAATCCGAAATTTTGAGTGTATCGAAAAAAAAACGGAATATATGTCAGAGAAGTGGTCTATGTGCACCTACATACCAATTTTTAGAAGAATCGGTTCAAAAATGTGGGAGTTATTCAACATTTTATGACGTCATGACACACAAAAATTTCGAAAAATGAGATTTTTGGAAGTTCTAGACCTCGTGCGGAAACAAAAATAGCACCATTCGATTCGCCGTGAAAAACTGCATCAGATAGACACCTTTTTAGGCCTTAACAACCAACTTCAAAATTTGACCTCACTTGACCTGACCTCGACCTGAAATTCATCCAGAGGTGGTCCATATCACTTATTGAGTGTGCCTATTAAATTCTATGAGTAAAATAACCCATAAAACATGTGTCGCACATGCCCTTTTCTATATTTTGTTTTTGGTGACCTGACCTGACCTTGACCTTGACCTTTGAATGACATTGTATGCAACGAATATTGTCTTGGTAGTCTAAGAACACGTTTTGGGCAATCAGTCTCAGTCCATTCTTCGGCAACTACGGTGCAAGGCCGATACTGTAGAAACTTGCATTTTGTACCCTTGACCTGACCTTGACATGACCTCTGACCTACTTAAGCAAAAAAAATTGGGCTCTCAAGATCCGCCTTGTTGAGAGCTTTCGATTGCCGTTCTCCCCGTCTTTCTACGACCATCGGTTCGGAGGTTAGCCATACGCCCCCCCCCCCCCCCCAGCAGGGCGCGTATGGCTGAATAGCCCAGCGGGGCGCGGGTTAAAGGGACCCTCCTACCTCCTTAAAAAAAGTTAATGAATTGGAATACAAGTGATGTACCATGGTTCAGAATTCAGAAATAGCAAAAATGATATCAATAAAATTGCACTGAAAAAAAAATGATCCACTGGTTACTGAGATATTTGACTTTTACTTTTGTTTGTTTTTTTGGGGCCTCCACTGTAACTTATGAGGTCAGCTGCAAGCAATAATTTGGTATCTTAAAAGTGAGACAGATGTTGAGCGCAATTGACAGTATGTACCATCAAAGCAAAAATTGTCTCGCCAAGGTTTTAGCATGAGATTTAAAAATTCATAGATCTACTCTGACATCACAAAGTCACAAAGGGGGTATCTAAATGCATTACCCGATAGCCCCTTAGGATTTGAACACTGCAGATTTTGAAATTAACCCACACCCCACTGGGGTCTGCGTATAACACGCCCTACTGGGGGGGGGGGGGGGGTCTTCATAGCTCCCCCCCCTCCTAACTCCCGAAACTACTGAGCCGATCATCAAAATTCAAACGGCGTCTGATAGCCCCGGAAAAACTGTCGAACGAAACCTTATTTCATTGCCCTCGAGGTCACCGATGACGTCACAGCTCAGGTCAAAATAAAAATCATCAATGTTTGGCTTGTTCACATTTTGGGCTCTGGCCCCCGTCCTATAAGTCGGATCAGGCTCATTTTTGGTTTACACACTCGTGAACAGATGCTTTAGATGCCCTGAGGGTACCAAACTTGTACTTTGATTTCCAGGTCAGGGTCAAGTCATCACAGGTCACGGAAATCTTGTACCGTGCATCGGTCACGTGAAAGATGCTTTATGGTCCATTTATGCCAGAGTTCGAATTCGATGTCGTTTAAGTCATTTGAGGTCATTTTGAGCTGAATTGAGTTAAAGGGACCCTCCCACCTTCAAAAAAGTTAATGAATTGGCATGAAAGTGATGTCCCTTGGTTCAGAAAGAGCGAAAACGAATATCTACCAAATTTCACCGAAAAATATTCACTGGTTTTCAAGATATTAGGCTTTTACTTTTGTTTACTTTTTGGGATCTCCCTGTTACTAGCGACTTTATTTGGAAGCAATAATTTTGCAGCCTTAAAGTGCGGCAGACGTTGCGCGCAAAGCAGCGTATACCACCACGTGTTAACGATGGTTTTAGTCTAAGATTTAAAAATCGTTAGATCTCCGCTGACGTCACAAATTCTAAGGGGGCATACCAATGCATTAGCCCCTTAGAATCCGAAAACTGCAAGTTTGAAATTCCATATCTTCGAATTAAAGCATTTCTCGATGTTGTGAGTGCCCAAACCGGTATTTGCAGGCCATGGCCACCAATTTGGCTATCTCAACTCAAAACTAATGTTAAGATGGGAGGGTCCCTTTAAGGTCAGGCCACTTTCAGGTAAAAAGGTCAAATTTTAGTTTAAATTTTGCAACAAAAAAGGTGTATATCGGATGCAGTTTGAGCTCAGGAACACGATGGTGCTGTTTATATTGGTGTACGATGTCGAATACGTACTGAAAAAATGATTTGAAAAATTTATAATTGTGAATTTTTTGCTCTAATGCATATAACTTGGCCATTTTTGAAGATATCTGGATAAAACTTGCCAGAATAAGTCATAAGCATGCATAGGCGTCGCCAGATTTTGGTTGAGGGGGGGGGGACAAAATCAACTTTTGTGTTAAATCTTGCCTTTCCTCAGTCGTTACTCACTTGTTTTACATACATATCATTCGACGCGCAATGGTGCGAGGAATCCGATGGTGACAGTCTTCCTTCTAGCTATGACATGTATTTTTTTTTTTACAAAAAAAAATCGAAATTTTGAAATTTATGGACAAAAACGACTGGTAGAATTACAGTGGCTGCAATTGCCGACACACTGCAGAGGGCCCCTGTGCAGACGCTCGTCGCTCTTGATCATCACCATAAAAAAATGAAAAACGCTCCATTTAATAGGATCACCCTGCTAAAACCTCCATTCACGCATGCATGCAGAGGTTTTACGTGAAATTCATAGGGCTTATCCCAGCCGCCGATTGTAGCAAAGTTGGGCATTCGGCGAGAGTGAATGTTGGAAGTGTGAATCGGAAGTAATCCATCTTTGCTCCAGTGAGAGGAAGTGTTTTGTTCACTCGAGTGTGAACAAAAAGTTTCTCAATTTTCGTGTGAAGGGAAGCGCTGCAAACGCGATCAAAAAATGTTTAACGGAACCAAAAGCTACGCACGGCATAGCGACAAGGGATCCTTTAGAGATATAATTGGAACTTCCAGGCCATTTCAGGCCACTCAGGGTCAGTGTGGACTCTCAGAAGCCTGCTTAGGATCCCGGAGATCGGCGTGGATCACCCCAAATATTTACGTGTATGTGGTGTTTTAGGGCTTACCGAGCCCAAGGTGGGGCCCTCAGAAGCCGGTGTGGGCGGCGGGCGCTAAGAGACTAGGCCTAGGATGAGCCTGAAGCCCTCACATAACAGTGTGAGCCCTCGGGGTCTGTATCGAATCCTTAACCCTATTCCGGCGGGCTCTGAAAGGTTCGATTCTGGGCGGGGGGGGGGGGCCTTTTCGGCCCCCCTTAAGATCTCAAAAACTACACATCGCAGAGACAAACGGCAAACGGCGTTTGGTAGGTCGTTTAAAGATCTACAACTTTTACATAACACATTTTCAGGTCAGGTCAATATTGAGGTCACCAGAGGACTCTTCAACGATAAAATGTTTTGGAATTAGTTACCTATATAACTTTTAAACTAAGAAACATAGAGACTTAAAATTAATACATTTTTGGTTGCTCTCGTCGAGGCGATGCGAAATAAGTATGCGATGACCTTCGCAGGTCAATTTGAAATTTGACCGGAGGTCAAGGTCAGGTCATTCATCAATGAGGTTGTGGGGTATGGTCATGCTGCATACCAAACGACGCGCCTTCACCAGGCGAGCAGTGTGGTACCACTTAAAAGTCTTTAGCACCATCATGTGATTTATTGACAGAAAAACGATTTATGATGTCACATGACCTCAGATGACCTTTTCCGGTGCCCCTGTCAATTAATGGCACCAGGATCATCACCGATGAGTTAATCTTCCATAATACTGAAAGAATTGGATGGTTTTGACTCGTTTACACGAAGCAGGAGGCGTTTCAATATTTTCCCATAGGCTTGCAATGTAAAGATCACGAGTCTGGCCTGACCTCAGGTCACAGATATAAAAATTCTGAATATACAAATAAAACATACTGGTACCCCATCTAAAACCTGATAATTGCGATAACAATACACGAAACTAAAAAATAGTCGTTTTAGAGGAAGTTGAAATTTGTCCCAATTTATCTGCCCAACCATGTATTCCGATTTTCTCGAAAAGTCAAAAACTTTTTGGAAAAAATAAAAATATAAATTTTGAATTCAAATATATATCATTTTCAAAATTTTCAAAAATTTGAAAATCCGAGATAGCAGTTTAATAGCGCAGTCTATTCTGAGTCCTCTCGTGCAAAGAAATTGGATCTAGCTTAAAACGTCACTCTGACGTCATTTCAGGCCGACCTATGGTATCTAGTATCTACGAAGTTCATATTTTGACACAAGGTGTCAAATTTCCTTTAATGCTAAAAATCAGGTACACTACTACCAGAAATAACAAGAACTAACTGCTAATCTAACCTGACCTAACCTTGCCTACCATAATATTATAAACTCACCTAACTCAATGTGAGGTTGAATGCAACTAATACATGCAAGCAATAAATGTAATAAATATGCAACAATAAATGTTAATCAAGTTCATTGCAGGGCCCCGTTTCACCGGTGATAGCAGCACGCTGCTATTACATGTCTCAAATTGGGTTTCCATGGAAACATCAACAAACCATGACATCGTCAATCTGTGTGATGTCATCAAATATTGCTGCTAACATCTTCATGGCTGTGCGATCAAACAAATGTATCAAACACAATCAACGAGACAGCAACTCTGTTCCAAATGCTGCTATGAAAAAGCTCACAGATTACACGAAACGTCATTAGTGTGACGTCATCACATTACTTTTTTTAAATAAATTTAGTCCGAACCTTTTGATGGGAAGGATTCACAAGGACAGGGCCACGGCTAAGAGAAGCTTGTTGCGGTGACTCTGCCCTCTACCCTCCAATCTTGCAATTCCGGTTCAATGGCAGAATTTAGAGTCCAAAGTTTAACGTGTGCACATAGCCGCGCACGGCCGGTCCCCTCACTGACTTCGCTTGGCTACGGCCTGCCACCAACCGCAGCCATACCTGTCAGGAGGCCCATAAATGTCAAGCGCCCATCGCACTTCAAACCCGGACTGTTATAATCGGGAACGCGTGCTCTCACCACGCGGAGTCCAGCGCTCTACCAACTGAGCTACGGGACAATTACGTCAGCTTGTGCAATATCACCAGTGAAACAGGGCCCTTAGGGGTGTTCACGGGCACCGCACACTGCTGCGTGCGCTGTGTGCGGTGCGTCCAGCAGGCATGGGGGTAGGGGATGGGTAGGCGGTTCTAACGTCACGGCTGCGTGCGGTGGACGGTCCGCTGTGGCCAGTTCCGACCGGCCACAGCGATCGCTGTGTGCGGTGACGGAAGGCTGACGTAGGGACGCAGTGGGCGGAGCTTGGAGGCTGTGTGCGGTCCGACCGCACACAGGGCCCGTGAACAGCCCTCTGGATATATTCAGGGATGGACTGAAAAAAGTATTGTATCAATGCATGACCTTACCTTTCAGCCTAAAAAGATGGGTAGCAGTAGAGCAGGGCAGGCATCACATTTAGTTTTTGCAACCAAGGAGAGGCACTGTAGGTTGTTAGGTTGTAGGTTGCAGGTTTTAGATGGTAGGTTTTAGGTTTTAGGTTGTGGGTATTAGGTAATGTTAGGTAAGGTTTGGTTAGGTTTGCTTTGGTTTGCTTTGATTAGAAAGCAGCTCTGGGTATGGTCTCTCCTTGGTTGCAAAAAAAAAGAATTTGAATTTCTTCATTTCTTAAAGGGTGCAAAAGGAGGAAATTATTGCAGTTTAGAATAATTGAATGAACAATTAGCATGAATAATTAATTAAGTTCCTTGTGGGATGTATTCAGGGATGGACTGATCGTGATCACTATGACCTTAATAAACACTCGGAATGAACACATCCATGAGTCTTGATAATTCAAACGCTTGTCACACTTGCATATTAGCATTACGTAACTGGCAAAATGCTTTGTAAGTGTTAAACTAGCACACGATCTGAGAAAATAATAAAACAGTAACCCATTGCACCAGTAATGCATAAAATTCACTGGAAATACCCACCTGGTCCTGAGCACTGGCTGACATCCCCTTATCAGAAGCGGTAAAATTGGCAGCCTCGAGCACAAAATCTGCCTCAAAAGTGAATAGAGCCAAAAAGATGTCTGCACTGTATCTTACTGTATCCCAGGGACAAACTAACCACAATCAATTCAGATTACCGGTTACAATCCACTTTGCGAAAATCTCGGAAAAGAACGGATTTTCTTTTGTATTTCCTGGGCAATGAGTGAAGCTCGCTCAACCTGTGCATGAACACTTGAACACATTCTTGTACTTGAGTAGGTGAGTGATACTGCTCATGGACTCAATAAAGCAATCAGCATCCTTGTTATCATCCTGTTAACATAACCAGATGTCCTTAGAAATAAGTAAGTCCTGCTAACGAACACGCTCAAGAAATGAAGCAGCTGCGCCATTTCTGTTTCTAACGATTCCTTCCATTTACCTCACTCTGTACCAATTTATTTCACACTGTACCTTATTTTTCCCTGATATCTGGTTCATAGAGTTACCAGGTAAAAAGACCCTCACTTTCAACCAGATTACCCTCAATTCGTACTTTTTTTACTCGTTTGTGCCGAATTGGTGTTCATTTTCATCGGTCCCACAAATTTACGAATAGCGACCTTTTTTATTACCTATTAGGTAGGTACAGGGACCCGCAGTTGCTTCTGTACACACCAGTATTTCAGCGTATTCTTGGCCTCTGACACCGTTGGAGGCGAGTTGGGAAATGATTAACCCGGTTTACATAGCATATTTGACGAGGCTCTAGTTCGTTAATTTGGCGATAATTTCGATGCAGTGGTCTTCAAATATTTAGAGGGGATCATTTTGATGCATGATGACCTCGAGGTCACGTGACCTGAGGCATTTGCTACTTTGATGGTCTTCACAACATAGGTAGGTATGCCTATTTGTGCTCAGGTGGAAAAACCGGAACACAATATGTCACATATGATAGAACACATCGATGACTCACTCTAGAAAGGGTTTGCCCGGTATCTTGAAAACTGACCCAAATAGGCCGCTTTTATTGGTGGCGACTGACGATATAGGTACATTTCAAAATCGAGAGAGGACACGATACCCGGTGCCGTTCCCTACCCCCTCCCCCCCCGCTCCACGGGCGATGGTTGGATTTCTGCACCCATGCACCCACAATGTTCCAGCCGTTCCTATGCTCATGGACAAGTATACCTAATATCCATATCTTTTAGTCTTTTCTTTCATCTCATCCTCCTTTCTCTCTTTCTCTCTTCTCTCTCTCTCTCTCTCTCTCTCTCTCTCTCTCTCTCTCTCTCTC
>NW_024883520.1:0-68673 GCF_019059575.1 Amphibalanus amphitrite | reverse complement strand
CTTCGTCTCGTGACGACCTACCGATGGTTTTTTCCGCGAGGCTCTAGCTCAATTAGGGGCCAAACGCGAGGAGGGTCGCATCCCCCTGTGCCGTCGAGGGATGCAAAACGGCCTATGCCGGCGAGGGTTAAACCCTTATTTGTCCATTTCGCGCAAAAATGCGCAAAATATTTGCATTGGGCAGCAAGCTATACACCTTGAGGAAAGTCAGGCAGCAAATATCTTCGTGTTGTCGGTGACGTTTTCTTTATCCTTAATAAATTCATTGCGTCGTTGCACTACCACGGTTCCGAACAGGCACTGTAAACCCCACCGCTACTAGTAAGCATGAAAAGTTCCCGGGAACTTGAGTACGAGAAACATGCGCAGAAATACCGGCTGTTTTTTTTAAAGCTATTTTGTACGGAATAACTTAAATGATTTTACGCTGAGAGCTTTTGAATCGGGGTAACGGAATATGGTACACAGCAGTCATTTCCATCTCCAGTCGGTAAGTCCTACTTTGTGACGTTATAGCATTATCTGCCTTGACATTGGGGAAAGGAAACTTGCTTATTCGGAAACTTTGGACATTTTTACAATACTCTATCCCATAATTACAGGAATTTCACCGAAGTTGATTTTCGACTTAATTCCGCTTTTTTGATGCGCCTGGCCCACTGTGCGTCGGCCCAGTCCAGTGACGACACGTACAGCGAAGTTGATCGCTTTCTGAATGCGGTGCTTTTGGGAGGCAGTACAGCCTCCCCACACAGTACAGCAGTAAATAATGTGCGGGAAAACTAACGCCTCAACCAGCAGCTTCTTAGTTTCAAGCGAAATCTTGTGTCTCAACTTGGACAGACCGACGAGAACATAGTAGCAGCGGCGCGTTACCTGCGACACATGTTTCTCCCAAGTTAATGCAGAATCGATATTAACTCCGATAATTTTAGCAGATGAAGAGGGCTCAATTTCACAGTCTCCAAATGTGATTTTCATGTCAGATTCACACTTTTTCTTGGGTGGCTTAATGATCAAAAGTTCGGTTTTGCTTGGATTAATTTTGAGTCTGTTTTGGGGTAAACCACTGCAGCGCCACCTGGGCCCAATCTCACCAAGTGCGGTAAACTCAATTTGGGGTAAAATACCAAACTACCCCACTCCATAACTACAAAAATACTACCCCGAAATTAGTTAAACTAGCTTGGTGAGGTTGGGCACTTGGCCCAATCTCACCAAGTTATGTAAACTTAATTTTGGGACAGTATTTTTGTAGTTATGGAGTGGGGTACTTTGGTATTTTACCCCAAATTGAGTTTACCGCACTTGGTGAGATTGGGCCCTTGAGGGTATTTTCAACGCGCAGTTTGAGAGAAGCCAGGTTTTCGGCCGAATCACAGTCTAAAAATTGCACGTCATCAGCATACGTAACTTGTTTTCCGTGAGTCAAATGAGTGCCCAGGTCGCTAGTAAAAATCAAAAATAGTTTATTCCCGATGCATGTGGGTGACCCCTTATGCACGTGCCACGTGCAAAACCAAGAGGTGTCACTTTTGTAATTGTTGCAATATCTCGGTAACTACTGGGCCGATTACGCTGAGAGTTGGCATGTAGGTAGGCACCCATTAGGCAATGCATATCCATGTGCCAGAGTTGGGGTGCTGCTGCACGTGCGCACGTGCAGGGGTCGTTTCCAGATCTCGAGAACGGCTGGACCGATTGCGCTCAAATTTGGTACACGGTTACGGAGCAGTTAGTAGGGTGCCGTGCACAAGTCAGTTGGGATCCATTTTGCACGTGCGCACGTGCAGGGTGCCGCTTCCAGATCTCGCGAACGGCTGGGCCGATTGTGCTCAAATTTGGCACATCGCTAGAGACCGGTTAGTAAGGTGCCGTGCACAAGTCAGTTGGAGGTACCCCCTCGCAATTTCGCACGTGCAAGGCCCACCCTCTCGCTCGCTCCGTTAGTCGCCACCACTGAACTCTATAATGTGGAATGCGCATCGGCCGCCAGATGGTGTCCAACGGTGCCGCCATGTTGCGCAGACCAGGAAGCGGCCGCCGCCTGTGTTGGGGAATAGGGAATTCGGGACCTCGATTTACGTTTGCGGTCGCTGCATCCGTTACGTTCAAGCTATGTTGACACGGAACCCGGCATCTTACGCAGAATTGAGTGGAGAATAAGATCAAATCCTAGAAAATTCTCAGATACAAGAAACTAATACGTTAAGCCCTTTATAAGCCAATGGGGAAATATGAAAATTGCTATTTTGGCGCCGAGAATGATCTGAAACTATCTCAAGCATATAAAATCATGATTTCATGCACTCCTTGCAAGGTTCTATGCTTCATATTTGCATTGTTGCCCTTGCGTGACGGCATTTGTGACGTCACAACGGTCACAGTTTTTCTTCAATAACTCCCGATCAAATTAAGCTAGCGAGTCGGGAAAGCCACCAATGGACTCAGGAAGGCCTGCCGAATCGAATGATATGCGATATGACCTCTTTCGACCAACTTCGTGACCTGGGGGTGCTGACCTCACCTTGACCTGAGGTCAACACCCTAAGTTGACCTGACCCGAACAAAAAGTATATCACACGATGCGCCTGAGCTAGCTGAACACGATGATGCCAAAATCGCGGCTCTACGACCATTTTTGGCGAAGTTATTTGCCAAAAACCGAACCCGTGCCTTAGATCACTTGACCTGATCTCAGAGGTCACCGGTTGACCCGGGACCTTTACAGTGGGTTCCTACCAGTCACTCTGCATTATCCTTTGTCGCAAACGACCAATTTACCGCTTAATTCTAGTTTAATTAGCGGCGCATTAGCGAGGTGGGTTCAATCAACCCCCTCGGCCGGGGCAAATGTAGGTCCGGCGAGTGAATTTGAAGAATTCTGAAGATACGATCGTGTTCCCCACTCAATTTTGCGTAAGATGCCGGGTTCCGTATCTACGTAACTTGAACGTAACGGATGCGGCGGCCGCAAACGTAAATCGAGGTCCCGAATTCCCTATTCCTCAACACAGGCGGCAGCCGTTTCTTGGTCTGCGCAATATGGCCGCCACCGTTAGACACTACGGCCAATAGGGTTGAAGCGGCATTGCTCCCCTGTGGTCGCCACAAAAGGCGTTATACTGGTTGGTATATCTTATCTGCTAGTCTGAATCAACCAACGTCGTTATCGAATGCTGGTCTGTTTGACTTATAATGGATGTGCAACTGCCTCGTTCAACTCTCGATCACTTCTGACTATGTTGCATGTTCCGTTTGCTCTCTTTTCCCTCTCTCGCTCTTTCCTTTCTGTCTAACCTCCCCTCTCCCCTCTGTTCTGATGCTGCTGATGATCGGCGAGGGTTTCGGGGACGCCGGTGAAACGGTCTGTCTGTCTGTCTGTCTCTCCATCGAGTGTCTAACATAGTCTATCTCCCCTTCTCCTCAGATGCTTATGGGGCAATTCCACGACAAATCACCTAATTTTTTTCCAATTGTTCACCACGACCTCTCCGATTTTGCTCAAATTTGGCATGCAAGTTGACCTATAGGCACTACTTCGTCCCAATGAATTTTTAGTCCGAATGTTACAGGGGTCATGAGATATGGGTCATCCAAATTTTTAGGTTTTCCGGAATATTGAAATATAAAGTATTTTTTATCTCTGCAACGGTTCACCGGATCAAGAAAAGTTAGATATGAAATAATAAGCGCATAGACTGGTGCGTCTAGCAAAAATGTGAATGAAACCCCAAGGTCATTTTTTGACCTCGTGACCTTGTGACGTTTTCTTGACCTCGTGACCTTTCAAATTTGTCCTATTTTAAAAATTCTGATTTTTTCCCTCAGAGATGTCTTATCCATGCTCTCAATAGTGGTATGTGATTTGGTTGGTATATCGGACCCGTTGACCTCAAACTGAGGTCAACAATGTGGTCATGACCTGACATAAAAATGACATCTGTCCAGAACGTCGTGAATCGTAGGCAATATAGGTGTCATATGAAAGCTAACTTCACGAATAATACATTGGTGGTGTTTTTTAGTAGGTATGGACCGGGTCAAGGTCACATTAGGTCAGTGACCTAACACAGCATTGTGTTCTTTGAAGGTGGCGTATTTTATTTGTTTGGTAAGTCCAATGATCAGAACACAATAAAAAGAAAACAAAACGTCATAAAACAACGTCTTTCCTTATTCAAAAAGCACATAAAATACAGACACCCATATACAAACACTCGCACAATCACACACATGCATACACCTTGATCGAGGAAGTTCTTTCAAACAAACCTGCGGTGTGAAGAACGAGTCTCAGAGGACTCGGAGAGCTTGATCCTGATCCAGATCCTGAGTCACGCTGCTTTCTTCAAATACTGTGAGGATCACCTTACCGATAAAATACATTTCTTCTTCGTTTCGGCAACGGAAATAGCATGAAAATAGAATAGTTATACGAAGACGAAAATGAAAGAACGCTTCACAAGTGCCCGCATGGTGAAGGGTACCAGGACGTTTTACCGCTTTGTACCGCTCGACTCCCACACCATAGCAGCCTTCAAGCTCTCAGAGTCTTCTGAGACTCGTTCTTCACACCGCGTGTGTCACTGAGGTTTGTCTGAAAGAACTTCCTCGAACAAGATGTATGTATGTGTGTGTTTGTGCGAGTGTGTGTATATCGGTGTGTGTATTTTATCTGTGCCTTTTGAATAAAGAAAGACGTTGTTTTATGACGTTTTGTTTTCTTTTTATGGTGTTCTGATCATTGGAATTACCAAACAAATAAAATGCGCCCCCTTCAAAGAACACAATGCTGTGTTAGGTCATTGACCTAATGTGACCTTGACCCGGCCCATACCTACTCAAAAACATCACCAATGTATTCTCCGTGAAGTTCGCTTTCATACGACACCCATATTGCCTATGATTCACGACGTTCTGGGCAGATGTCATTTTATGTCAGGTCATGACCACATTGTTGACCTTAGTTTGAGGTCAACGGGTCCGATATACCAACCAAATCACATACCACTATTGAGAGCATTGATAAGACATCTCTGAGGGAAAAAATCAGAATTTTTAAAATAGGACAAATTTGAAAGGTCACGAGGTCAAGAAAACGTTACAAGGTCACGAGGTCAAAAAATGACTTTTGGGTTTCATTCACATTTTTGCTAGACGCACCAGTCTATGCGCTTATTATTTCATATATAACTTTTCTTGATCCGGTGAACCGTTGCAGATATAAAAAATACTTTATATTTCAATATTCCGGAAAACCTTAAAATTTGCATGACCCATATCTCCTGACCCCTGTGACCTAGAGACTAAAAATTCACTGGGAGGTAGTAGTGCCCATAGGTCAGCTTGTATGCCAAATTTGAGCGAAATCGGAGAGGTCATGGTGAACATGCCTAGGTGATCTGTCATGGAATTGCCATCATATGATGATCGGCGAAGGTTTCGGTGACGCTGATGAGACTGTGTGTGTCTGTTTGTCTGCCTGCCTACCTGCCTGTGTTTGTCTCTCCGCCTGTCTCCCCATCCCCTCTGGCTATCTAACCTTCCCCCTCTCCCCGTTTCTCAGATGCTGCTGATGATCGGCGAGGGTTTCGGAGACGCCGGTGAGACAGTCTGTGGAGCGGTGGTCAACATCCGGAACAAGGGAGACAAGATCGCCATCTGGACCGGGGACGCCAAGCGGGCCGAGGAAATCACCAAAATCGGGTGAGGAGGATGGGAGGGAAGTGGGGGAAGAAGGGAGCGCAATGTAGGGAGGAGGGGGAGGGGGTTACAAGGGGTGTAAGAGTCGAATGGAACGGAGACGGCAAACGGGCCGAGATCACCAAATTCGGATGAGGAAAGGGAGGGGGAACGAAGGAAGGGACCTAATGCTTGAAAGCGTAGCCGACTCAATGAGTGAATGAATGAATGTAAGAATGAATGACTTATGAATGAATGAATGAATGAATGAATGAATGAATGAATGAATGAAAGAGAGAATGAATTGTGAGTGAATAAACGAAAGAATGAATTGTGAATTAATCTGGGATGGGGAGAATCGGGGTGAATGGGGAGTACTTAGAGAGAGAGAGATAGACTGTTAACGAAACGATGAATGGGTCTCTTTAGTCCCTGGCTGGTGCTATCTGTGAAACAAAATCATCATTTCTTTTCTTCTTTTCCCGAAGTCTAAAAACTGACTCTTCCCTCAGTCTTGTAGCCGTCCCACAGCCAACATTAGCCCCCCCCCCGCCCCCAATCTCACTGGCTATCCCCTTTTGCCTCCTCTACCTCCTCCTCCCTCTCCCTTTCCCTCTCCTCTCTCTCTCTCTCTCTCTCTCTCGCTCTCTCGCTCTCTCGCTCTCTCGCTCTCTCGCGCTCTCTCGCGCTCTCTCGCGCTCTCTCGCGCTCTCTCTCTCTCTCGCGCTCTCTCTCTCTCTCTCTCTCTCTCTCTCTCTCTCTCTCTCTCTCTCTCTCTCTCTCTCTCTCTCTCTCTCTCTCGAGTCTAGACTTACACCAACCTCTCCCATCTTTACTAACAACTATCTGCAGCTGTCTCTTACCCCTCCCCGCCCCAATCCCTATGAACCTGACACCACTCTCTCCCCCTCCATCCACAGTCAGCGTCTGAAGGAGGTCCTCAACATCAACCCCAAGATCACTATCGGCTACCAGGCCCACTCCGATACGATGGTGAAGTCTGGGAGCATCGCCAAGAACCGCTATGTCGTCTAACAGCGCCGTGCGAGGCTGGGGAGGCGCCGCCGCCGATGGTGATGATGCTGGTGCTGAAGTTGATGTTGGTGAGGGTGATGAAGTTGGTGATGCTGATGTTGTTGATGCTGATGCAGTTGATGCTGAAGCTGGAGTTATGATGTTGCCGGTTGAGTCTGCCAAGCACCGTCTGTCTCAGTTAAGTTGGTTACTACCTGGTTGACCAACCGTTTAGCCTGGCGTAAGGCTGGAAAGCCCGACTACGACGACGGCTGATAACTTTGTGGGTGATAGATCGGTCCGTGATAGACTGCCAGAGCAAGGGAGCCTGTGGCGGGAAGGCAATCAGTACCACCATCAACAATAGCAACGGCGACATCAACATGAACAGCATTAGCATCAACAAGAACTGCCAGCGTGTACGCTTGCTAAATATTACTCGCACGTTGTGGGGTTTTTGAAAGCCCTATTGTGTCGGTGCATATCGGGTGTTTGCGGGTCTAAACGTCTCAACCTGGGGCGCTCGTTAGCATAGACGGAAAACCGGCTGTTTCGTGTCAGAAGCCATGACAGAGACTGTCCTTGTTGGGCTTGAGAGCCCTCGATTATTACATACATTGTGTCATATTTGAAAAAAGAGTCCGGGCAGCAAAAAAAAAGCATCAACAAGAACAGCATCAGCAGCAACATGAGCATCATCAACTTCAACAGCAGCAGCAGCAGCGGCGGCGGCGGCGGCGGCGACCCCATTCGCCGCTCTACAGCAGTGTATAGGCTGGGCGGCGCGGTGCCCCCAAAGGGCTCTACGCTCGGAGCCCATAAGGCAAGGTTATGCAGTGGACCGGTCGCCGCAGTGCTAAGGACATTAATGGGTTGGGAAGACTCGATGTGACGGAGGGCGACGGTGGCGCCGCGCGGCGGCCGGTCGGCAAAACTGCTGCCTGTGATAGTGACACGAGGGAGAGTGGTGGAGAGAGGGAGAGTGGAGAGTGAGGAGAGACAGAGAGAGGAGCGAGCTAGCCGGCGAGGAGCGGCTCGTGTGAAAAAGCTGTGTAACGCGTTCGGGCGAAAGTGGTGGCTGTTTTGAAGCCGACGCAGCGCTTGTAAAGCGAGCGTTTGATAAAGAAAGGCGTGTGGTGTGGAGTTGTGTTGGCCGCAGGCTAGCCAGCGTATAAACGAGCGAAGGAGCGAGCTAAAATCGTGACAAGGGAAAGAGAGAGAGGAGAGACTACTGCGGCGTTTGTTGCGTTCTTGAGGCGATTCGCCTCAAAACCCGTGTGCTGTCTTCTCCAAGGTATGTTCTTTGTGTAACCTGAAGTGAGAGCGTTGTATAGACGAGAGCGAGAAAGAGGGTGGGAGGGACGGCCGGAGGGGCCCCGAAGAGGGGCTCGGAGGCTGCACTGCCGAGGCCGCCACCTGCCGGCGAAGTGGCGAAGCTAGCCACTTGGGCTCGTAGAAATCCGCGGTGTATGTAGCCTATCATTATTGTTGCTGTGTTTAATAAGTATGTGTGTGTGTGAGTTTGAGGTTGTCCATGTTGGTAATTCTAATAGAGATATGGTTACTTTGGATCAGCTGCTTGTGTTGAATGGACGAGATGCAGCGAGGGTAATGGGTAATGAATACGCATGACGCGTTGCGTACAACCGGGAGTGTTTGGTTTTCTTGTCGGTTAGATAATCTTTTTTATCGTTTATTATAAACTTGGGCCGTAATATAATCGAAATTCTGTCATAAGGGACGTATGAAGTTATCTTGGCAGATTTTATGTTGGCGTGCGTTTGGGTTAGATCAGTTGGGCTTCATGTTGGTTAATCGGTACGCCTGAGCGCTAGTCTTACAGGCAGCTTTTGCCAAATTGTCAGGGAACTCAGATTTGTTTTTCAATAGAAAAACAATTCTAAAGAATAGTGTTTTAACTATTGACAACAAACCTTCGGTTATTTACAGTGCATCTGGTGCGAGTTCCATACATGAGTCCGCTATTGAAGAATAGGATAAAGCTAACGAACACGAAGTGAACGCTGGAACGAACACTGGAAGCGCAACTCGTACTTTTGAACTTATGACAGTAATATGAGTGACTTATGATGAGACATGCTACTGGGTAACTAAGCACTCGGTTATAGTTAAAACATTTTGTGTGCTTTTTAAGTTTCTTAGAACTACGTGCTATGCGATCTACGACTGATTATTTATTTTCGTTCATCAAATCGTGAATGGCATGTTACAAACCATACCTTTGCCGATCACTCGAAAAGGTTAACTTAATTAAATTAGGTGAATAATTTGGCGGAAGTGGTTCACCCTCGAACCGCAGGTGCAACTGCATTTGTTCAAAACGTGAAGCTCAGCGAAAAATATTTCGATTTTCGGGTTTGTTAATTTTGAGTTTCATGCTTAATTATTTTTCGTTTACCTTGGTCAGATGACTGATAAATTAATATGTTAGATATGTAATGTGTCTGATTTTTGTTTCGATAATGGCTCCTGACAAATTCGGCACCGTCCTGTTTTTAAGTGTTATCATTCAGTTCACCAGTCTCACGCACTCTTACAATGTTGACGAAAACTTCATGAAACAACTAGAAGAGTACAAGCAAAGGTATCACGAAATAAAAAATGCAGAGCAAAAGTATACAGGCGCAAAGGAGATACCATATGGTGAGCTTAAACCTTACTTTGATATTACAATTCCTGAGATACGTGAAATGTACGATGACAGCGTGAAATCTTACGTGTACAAATACTACGTCGACAAGAATGTTCAGGTGTACAAGAAGTACCTATTCCAGCAAGTCATCGACGAATGGTTTCTGCACGTGCCATGCTACACAATGAAGGACATCGGCGCGGGAGCCGCTCTTAAATGCCCTCCCGACAATCCTGACCTTGGGAAGGGTCAATTCGGCATTCCATTCAAAGGTTCTGCCTGCGTTACCGATCAATTCGGTTGCTCCCTTCAATACCTCCCATCCTACGAAATGTACGTCATTTCGATCGACGACCTGCGTCGTTGCGGGCCCGGCATGATCCACTCATTCGTGGCCAAAACTCTAGGCGTGCGCAGTCCGATCCAAGAGCCCGATCGAAACGAGCACGTCACTGTCAACTTTGAAAACGTCGACATTGGCCTGCTTCCTTCATCCTTCGATGATCACAGCTGGCGCGAATTGGTCGCTCCGCAGTTGGAGGATCTCGACAGCTGTCGCAAAACTACCGAGGAGATTTACCAGATGAAGACAGCCACCTTCCCGAAAGGAATCTTCGACTATGGTTCGGTGCTCGTACCAGGAACTTTCCAGTACTCCGACCCCCTCGATCCGCGGGCCGTGACCGTCACCAAAGAAATCTACGAACAAGTACGACTGGACCGCTCCAAATACGGTCACGACTTCCGCCTAGCGCTGACGGGAAACGACCTCTTCCGCATGCGCTTGTTCTTCACGTGTGGCGTCAACGGCAAGTGCTTCCACAAGAACGGCGTCTGCAAGAACATGGGCTTCGTCGGGGCCAGTCCCCTTCTCGACATCGGCTTTAAACACGACCAGGGTGTCAGTTGTGAATGTTTTTGCCCCTACTCTGACCTCAAAGGACAATTCTGTGAGGTCAACGCCTTCATGAAGTATAAATTCCTGGACACGAAGGCGATGTGCTTTAAGTTTATCACGAAAAACGGTAAATTTGATGTCGAGGAAGAGCGAGGGGAGCTGGAGACAGAGCGAGGGAGGAACGTGCTCGCACCCGGCGCAAAAAGCTCGTTCGTCTACGCCAAGAAGGACATCTTCTCTGATGCGGTAAGTACCGTAATTAATAAATTAAAATAAAAGTTAATGTGCGTAAAGTTAATCATTTCGTTATCAGTTGCCGAACTCTGAAAATTCGTTATGTGAAGTGCCATTTGATGATTCGCAGCACTTGCATGTGCCCTGAGAATGCGTGTGACAGTGTCCGCGTTTCCCTATGAGACTTTATAATATTACCTCTGTACCGCTTCCCTCGATTTTCTCTGTATCGTAGTCCCATGATCCCTACATTACCCAACTTACCCTAAGTTACCCCATGACCCCTCGTTACCCCATAACCCCACGTTACCAAACAACCTCACGTTACCCCATGACCCCTCGTTACCCCATAACTCCACGTTACCCCATAGCCGCACCTTACCCCTTACCCCTTACCCCACCACAGGAAGCCGGCCAGCTGACCCAAGACCAGGACAAACTGGTGGCCATGTTCCATCCTCCTGCCGAGATGAAGAAAATGGGCGGCCTGGCCGTGGCGCCGGATGTGTGGGTCTCAAAACAATGGTAGGTGAAAAGGATAGAGGGATGTATCATGAAGAAAATGGGAGGAGTGGTCTTCAAACAATGGTGGGTAGATAAACGGTAAATGGTTATCGTAATAGCCAAGGCCAGTGCTCAATGTTATAAACGGGTGAACTTTGATGTTAATGGCATTTGGTAACGTCTATGACAATGATAACGACTTCGAGCTCGAGGATAACTCTTGAGCTCAAGAAAATGTATTTTCATCTATAGTCTGACCTTTGACCTCTAGCATGACCTTCGAATTTTAGTCTAGCATTTCATGACCTTTGATATTTGTCGTTTGATGTGCCCTTTGTTATCTAGCATGACCTTTGATGACGACTAGTCTAACCTTTACCGATAGTCTCGACCTCTGACCGATAGCCGTGGCCCGTGACATCTGAACCCAGTCTGACCTATGACCCCCAATTTGACCTCTGCTGACCTCACTGCTCGCCTCAGGTGCACGTTTATTTGGGCCCCACAGGCCACCAAGAGAGCCGTGGTTACCGTCGACCCGTCTCGACTCTGGGAGTCAAAGGTAAGAGTCACGACTCTGGGAGTCAGAGGTAAGAGTCACGACACTTGACCAAGGGATAATAAGTGTTGCGATTTTGGTAGTCAAGGACTTCAGTCACTAGTGTTAATTTAGACAAACGTCGGAACTTTATTGACAGGTCGCGACTTTTAACTTTGACTTTGCCATAGCTCCAGAGTAAGAGCCTGTGGAGTCCAATAAGAGTCACGCATAGAATGTTTTGAAGCGGAGACGATATTCCTGGCTTGTGACCAAACTATTGCTGAATTTTGATTTTGAAAACGTATGCAACGCATCACGCAAGATAACACACCCTTTTGATACCAAATGCCTTACGTAATACGTATCCCATAGTCACAAGAGGCACTGTCCACAATCCCTCATTGCACAGTAACGAACGTTTACTTCCTCCAACAGGAATTCACGCAGGCACTTCCCGAGATCACTAAAAGTCTCATCGAGAAGCGGGGCGACTGTCAGCGCGCGCTGAAATTCGTTCATTCACACGGCCCGGATCCAGCCAAACTGCGAGTGAAGTGCTTCTCGATCATCTACTTTAGTCCTGAGAGACCGTATATGATATGGAGTAATACCAGTGCGCTTTCGGCCTACATCTACTGGGATTGGTGAGTGAAATGCGGAGGGAGAGAAGGATGTACTTACATACTTAGAAATTGGGTGATAATGAGGTTTTTATTGCTTTTACTTCTTGTCTTGGGTGATCAGGAAAGACAGGGGCAACAGCCGAGACTTATAAGGTGTTAGAAGAACGGGATGGGATAGAGTGGCATTCTTAGTGGCTCGATTGGTTAGTAATGTAGGGAAAGAACATTTGGTTGCCCTAATGAGTGAGTGACCTATTGAAGACAACGCTAGTTTCGAAAAAGTATGAAGAAAAGATTCCTCACATGGCAACGGGTGCGGATTCAAGACAAACCATGCAAATGTATCCGAGTATTTACCCATCCCGATAAAAGCTACCGATTCTTTCCTTACAGAGCCAATCTCTTCGGTGATAGCTAGTCCTTCTTCTGTTCTACGTAATCCACAAAATGACTCCTGCACTGCGTCTGGTATTCCAGGTATCTTTCTCAGGGTATTGCCCGCCAGCTGAAGCACGCTATGAAGCTCACACTGATCACTAAGTTCGAGTTGGCGCCCGATCAGACCCTAGGAGCCAAACCGTCCGGACCGCCGCCAAAACTGGTGGAGAGACCCGATCCGCCGGTAAGGAGAGAGGGTGAGAGGGTGAGAGAGAGAGAGAGAGAGAGAGAGAGAGAGAGAGAGAGAGAGAGAGACAGAGACAGAGAGAGAGAGAGAGAGAGAGAGAGAGAGAGAGAGAGAGAGAGAGAGTGAGAGAGAGAGAGAGAGTGAGAGAGAGAGTGAGAGAGAGAGTGAGAGAGAGAGAGAGAGTGAGAGAGAGAGTGAGAGAGAGAGAGAGAGAGAGAGAAGAGGAAGAGGGAAGGAGGGAGAGATGGTAAGGAGGGAAATGGTTTGAAAAAAGGTTCTGATTGTCTGAAATCAATTAATTTGTGCCACACGGACTGGCCGTGGGATTATCCCATGGGACTATATACAGTTTACCCCCCCCCCCCAACTTGTCACCGTTCCCCATCAGGGCGGCGGAGTCGGAGTCGGTCGGAGTCGACAGTTGTGACCGGAGTCGGAGTCGGAGTCGGAGTCGATTTTAGAAACCCGAGCCGGAGTCGGAGTCGGAGTCACCGAAAATCTATCGACTCCGCAGCCCTGCTAGGTCTGCGGAGTCAGAGTCGGGAGTTGGAGTCGGTCGGAGTCGACAATTCTGCCCGGAATCGGAGTCGGAGTCGGAGCTGGTTTTTGAAAGCCGGAGTCGGAGTCGGAGTCGGAGTCGCCGAAAATCCATCGACTCCGCAGCCCTGTTCCCCATTGACGAGTGCGTTCAGTTTACCTACCCGTTCGTCTTTTCATCCTCCGACCCGACTCTTGCTGTTGTTTTCCATTGCCAACTCAGCCTCGCTCAGCCCGCTGATGACTTCTCTGTTCACTACCGCCGTTTTCCGTCAATAATTTCCCCCTCACTTCCACAACACTAACTCAGCCCCGTTCCCAGACTCGCTAACTCCTCATTTCTCCCCTTTTCCCGACGAACAGATGCTCAAAGGCACCACCGAGGCGTGGATGAACCCCGCCTATCCAATGCAAGACTGGTTCGCCACTGTCAAGGCGGACAACTCGAAGAAGATAGCGCTCTTCGTGGTCGGTCTATTACTCACATTGGCTATGCTGGGAGGCGGCGGATATCTTCTCTATTACTTTGTGTGAGTAGGTAGACGCCCCGTGTGCTTCTTTATGTTTGGCGCCCCAACGGTTGTTCGGTGGGTTAACAGTCAGTCTGTATTAGGATTGAGGATTTGAATGGGTTGGTTCCGGGAACGAAAGAGCATCTCTTCTGGAAAACAAACTTGCTTATGGTGAGATTTCAGCATCGCCTTCTAGCCTATAAAGCTGTGAAATTTCACAGGATTCGTTCACTCAATTTAGAAAATGTAGAATCATGTTTGATCGTCTTGGCAGAACGTTTATGTTGGTGAGCGGTTATTGGCCAGCGATCAATCCCGAAAGTTTCACCGAATGTTTGTTGAAATGATAAATGTCTAAATTATTTTTGAATTTCTCTCACAGCGTCATCAAACCAACTCTGGACGACGACACGGGCTATGAAAAGGTCGAGACGGCCTATAACACACCCGGAGAGGCGACTACACCAGCCGGAGGTAGTTCAGAGGGCCTCAAACTGGACTGAGAAACCGACGCACCGCGACAACGCCATCTATTGACGGAGAGTGCGTTAGCGATGGGGGTGACATTTATGGAGTGGTGGAGGAACTTTCGGTCGGTTAGGATGAACGAGCGGTCGATACGAAATATTTTTTATGAAATAAATGATGTTTTTTTTACATTCATCTCGAACATTTCGTTCTATAATTTGGTTATTTGTAAACGGATTGTAAATGTGTTGTTGGCTGGACAGTGGACGTGTCTCTAATTCACGAACCAGTAAAAGTACAATGATGTAAGTTTCATAACTCACTTTAGCGTTTACCCATGATGCATTGCAGTCTCTTTCAAAGTGTGAAATATGTGAAGGCGAAGAGGTTTGACAAAGTGAAAGTGATAAGTAAGTTGTAACGGTGATTTGAACAGCCGACTTTGCAGAGAACGATCTTTAACCCATCCGCCCTCTTCAATGCCCAAAAATCGCTTTTATATTCATGTCCGATGTATTTGTACAATGATTCGCCCATGTAAGCATTGACTCGGACTTTGGGACGAAAAGCAGCACTGAGAGATCGCCTGAGGCTCTCTAACCGACGAAGAAAACAAGTCTTCACTGGAAACACCAGCCGTGATTGGGGCTCCCTTATCGACAAAGAAAACGCCACGTGATTCGCACAACATGGCTGATGTTCGAATTTCGAAATAGCTTCTTCAAGCAATAACGCAATAACGATGTTTTTCACGCAGGCAGCTAACCTTAGTGGTTTGGTTTAGAACGTGCGATTAATTGACTGGTCTGTGACGTCATATGACATATTTGCGACGTCGCTATACCGTATTCAGGCGTTGCAGGCGGCTTCATTCATCCTTTGCAGTGATGGAAGCTGTCTGGAGTGTTACTTCTTTCTTGGGATGCGCTTTGGAGGCACCCACCTGTAAAAAGGAGAATTGTTAGATCATTTCGAAGGATCATGATATAGCACATCCACAACTACGAACCAAGCGAGCGCAGTGATCGGGGATGCCCGGCAGGATGGTGCCGCGCCTGCGGCGAAGAGGCCGACACCCCGGACCATGTCCTTCTGCGGTGCCCGGCGCTGATGAACGCCCGGCTCCGCATCTCCGGCACCATCTTCCCGAGCCTGAGCGACGTGCGACGAGACGACGCGGTGGCGGCCCTGGCGAGGGTCGCCAGGTACCTCCAGAGCCGTTAGGCTACAGCTCACCAGAGCCTGGAGGGACAACACAACAACAACAACAACCAAGCGAGCGAAAGACAACGTATCGCCTTTTATCCTCAGGGTAGGAGCGGCCTGTCGTACTGACTTAAAAGTCACCGTCCAGCACAAGAAGAAGATCTATTCTGATCCTTGCGTCACGCTACATCACCCCCTGGTTCTGAAGAACCACATTACTCTACATGTTACATGTCATTCAATCAACGCATCAACTACATCCTCTGGCACACCATCGCCATATCTTTCCGGCTCTCTTCGAACACGCGTACCACGCCGCAGCGTCGCAGGCACGAACGTTTCACTCTCGTCTGCGGACACATCGGACCCGGTCGGTGGATCGGGGTTCGGGGACTGAGCGACGCTGGGCGGCCGCGTGTCCGACTCCGTCACATCACTCGGAGCTGGCGACACACACACGCCATCACACTCGCTGTCATCAGACCACTCCACCGTTGGCGCTCGCAGAGCCCCTGGCCTCGGACATTCAGGGACGGTCAACCGATGTCGGAGGTTTCGCACATGTCGTGGGACATTATCGACTTCGATTGTCTGGGCCGAAACGACGCCTGTCACAATACCCTCGTCTGACTTTACAAAACATCGGTCGCCCCGCCGCCGAACCCACACCTTGTCCCCTACCTGGTATACACCGGGTTTCTTCAGCGGCAGGGCGTCACCAGGCTCGTCTGAGGTTCTGCGGGGCGTCACGTCAACGTCTCGGCCAGGGTGTCGAAGCACCCCGTTGATTGGAGCTGTGGCCGGGTCACTGCCATCCTTCGGTGTCACGTTGTATCGATGGACTGCTTCAGCAACGGAGCAGGACTGCCGGGCCACCATCACTTTGATGGTACGATGATGGCGCTCGACGATGCCGTTCCCGCCGGGCTCGTAGGCAGCGCGGAACCGGATGGATACGTCCCAGCGAGCCGCGAACGCTAACATGACCCGGCCACGGAACTCTGTCGCATTGTCCGTGAGTATTTCCGCCGGGGCTCCACGCTCTAGAAACACGTTCTCCAGCTCACTCACAATCTCCAGAGCTCCTGCCCGGCGAAGCCGTCGCCATATGGCGTACCTCGACGGCCCGCAGTCCACCAGCGTCAGGTATGGGTGGCCGTGCACGTGGGTGACATCCATGGCCAGGCGATCCCACGTGCGTTCTGTTCCGAGTGACCCACCGGGCCAGCGCTCCGGCGCCGGGTCAATCGAGGCACACGTCTGGCATCGTCTGACCACGTCTCGCACAGCTGGTTTTGACACCCGCCTCACCCCCAGCTCACGTCGGGCGTACCACAACGTTCTCCTCACTCCTTGGTGACCGATGTTTTCGTGGATGGTGCGGATGTCACTCGCTGAGGCACTTGTGATGGCAGCGACAGCCACCGGTTGTGCTTTGGACGAATCAGTGGTTGGCTGGTCGGCAGTCTGCAGCCAGGCGTTGGGCACCCGCGTCACCTCATCAGCACGGTTGACCGCTGACGCGACCAGCTCGATAGTGACCTCCAGTTCGTACTCGATGACGAGCTGACGGAAAACAGCCACGCGCCGTCGGATAAGCATTTCGGACTGCGCCTTGGTTCGCAGCCTTGCCTTACCCGACAGCGCGTCACTCAGCCAGCGGTGCACCGTCACCGAGTCTGTCCGGAGCGTCAGGCGACGGAAGCCCCATGCTACCGCCAGGTTGACACCGTTGAGAGCGGCATCCAGTTCTGAGATATTGATGTGCACGTCCCTCTCCGATTCGGCACGCAGCCAGGACGCGTCCTCGATGATGGCGCCCGTGTCAGGGTCAGTGAGCACGACACCGCGGGCGATGGAGCTGGCGTCGGTCCACACCACGACGCTCGTCCCTGTCACACACCACTGGCCGCGTGCCGGGTCACATGCTCGAAACCGCCGTGACACCTCATCCACCTCACGTTGTAGTTCCTCGCTGACGATCGGAGTGTCCCAGTCCGGGCTGAGGCGGTTGGCAGTCCGCTTCATCCATGCAGCGGCCGGCCGCAGCCAGCCTGCGACCGGCACATGAGATGTCAGCTGGCCGGCCCACGCGAAGACAGATCGCCGCGTTAGCACGGGTGGAGCCTGCGTTGGTGACTCCCCGTCCCTACTCCACTGGAGTGCCGGCCCGTCGCTCTCGGCGACACGAAGGCCCAGCATACGTGCACCGGTCGCGACCCGCTCCGGCGGCTTGCATGTGAGCCCGAATCGAGCGAAGTGCTCGGCAACCTCATCAGCCGAGACCACCGCTTCGTTGACCAGCAGATCATCGGCGTAAGGCAGCACTGCCTCTGCCAACCCGGGGCTCTGTGCGAGCACCTTCCTGACCACAGCCTTCATGATCAGAGGCGCGATACTGAGCCCAAAGCCGACCCTGGTCAGGCAGTACCGCCGCCCTTGCACGATGACTGTCTGGTACGGCCACAGGGCCGGGTCCACACGAAGCTGAAGAAAAGCTTTCTTCAGATCCAGGACAGCGACCCGGCGTCCGTGACGTCGCCACCTTCGCAGCTCTTCCACGCAGACGTCAGCGTCGGCTGTGTGACGTGTCAGGTGTTGATTGAGTTCCCGATAATCTAACACCGGCCGCACCTTGTCCTTCGCTGCCTGAGTAACCACCATCAACGGGATCAATCCCTGTGCGGGACCGTACATCGTCTCATCGTATTCGCGCAGCCAGCCCTCACTAATCCACAGCGCCAGCTCTGCATCGAATTTTTCACGCGCACAACTCGGCACACCGTACTGAGCTATCGAGTTTCCAAGCGGGGGCGGAGCCACGCCACCGGCCCATTTCCAACGGACTGTCCACACATCATCGAACACAGCCGTGAAGTCAGTCTCGTCAATCCTTAGCTCCGGCTCCGTGTCGACCGCTCGACACACCTCCCGCTCCGGCGGGACCTCACGCTGCACCACAGCAGCCGTGTCGACCGCACGACACACCTCCCGCTCCGGCGGGGCCTCACGCTGCACCACAGTAGCCGTGTCGACCGCTCGACACACCTCCCGCTCCGGCGGGACCTCACGCTGCACCACAGCAGCCGTGTCAACCGCTCGACACACCTCCCGCTCCGGCGGGGCCTCACGCTGCACCACAGCAGCCGTGTCGACCGCTCGACACACCTCCCGCTCCGGCGGGGCCTCACGCTGCACCACAGCAGCCGTGTCGACGCTCGCAACTGGGTTGTCGCTCCCGAAGCGAACGGATCCTCCACTTACACTCACGCCCTGCAGGGCGTCAATGCCGGTCATGCCCAGCAACACGTCTACGCCCAGCAACCGGGCCGGTACGACGACCGCCCGCACACTCACTGTCGCCCCGCGCACTCCAAGGCTGACCACAGCCCGCCCACAGCACAGCACCGGGCTGTCGTTGACAGCGACCAAGCTGGCGTCACTCCGCTCCCAGCAGGACACCATGCCCTTCCACACCACTGTCTCGCTGCACCCTGTGTCGACGAGTGCTCGGCACTTGCGCCCATTTACATTAATGTCGATGATGGGGGCTCTTGGGTCACTGCGGCAGCTGGCGACGGCGGAGCCCGTGGCGCTGATGTAGCGCCGTCGCCGTGCCCGTTTGGGCAGAGCCGGGCGATGTGGCCTACCTGGTTACAGGTCCAACACCGCAGTGGTGGACGGCGACCCGTCCCTCTGGCTCCCCGCTGCTGCTGTACATATGATGGCGGCGGCTGGACGACAGCCACCGATGCAGTCGCTCTCTCCCTGGCCGCCATCGCCAACGTTGACCTAGCGACGGCGACGGCTCGCTCCAAGGAGAGAGTTTCATCTCCAGCACTGTTACGTACTGTTAGCCGCACCTCCGGCGGCAGACCTTGCAGGAAGTGCGTCGTCATCACTTCGTTGGACACTGAACCTATGAGGGATATCAGCCGCTTGACTGATCCCAGGTAGGCATCCACAGACTCGCCCGGTTGTAGACGTCGGTGATACAGCTCATACATAGCCGCGTCGGGTCCCAATGCAAATGCACGATGCAGTTTTTGGCGGACGATTGCAGCATCCCGCTGCTCGGTGGAGGAGAGGGTGGCCCACACCTCGTACGCCTGGTCCCTCAGGCGTGTGGGTATGACAGCGGCCAGTGACACACGACGCAGGGCACACAGCTGTGTCGCCTGCTCCAGCCATCTGACGACGTCACCGCTGCCGTCGAACTCCGGTATTGCCCGCAGATCGAATGCAGGCGCAGGAAACTCTGGTTCCATGGTATTGGTACCAGCTACCGGTGCACCACTGCCCTCTTCTACGTCAGACATAATCACAACACTTAGTCGAGAAGGCCGAAATAGCTTGTCGTACTGACTTAAAAGTCACCGTCCAGCACAAGAAGAAGATCTATTCTGCTCTCCTCTACACCTTCCAGCCAACTAAACTCACAATCCCCCTCCTGGCACATCCACAGCTCGCAGACACACATCTCACATCATCACCAACCAATCGCGCTGTCATACGTCATATATCTCACATCATAACCAGCCAATCATGCTCCCATACGTCATGCCCGGCCCAACTACTTGCAGGGTGTAACTCGGCCCTGCCGGCATCAGATGCCGGCGGCTATGACCAACGCTGGGTCACCGGTTCACAGCTCGACGCTGAAGCTGACTCACACTTATACGGCTCACATTCATCCTTGCGTCACGCTACACGGCCGCCTACGAAGTCGCCTGACAACTCAAACATTCACTGTTACCCCTCCCCCTTGTTGTAGCACGAACGACCTTTGTAACAGATAACTGAACGTCGGCACCTGTAAGATTCAGACGCGATGCAGCGTCGTGGGTTATGAGAGATACATTCGCACCCGAGTCCCACAAAACAGACAATTTGTTTTCCTTACAACGGACATGACTCACTGCTAGCAACGTTTCTTGCCTTCCATTGTCGGTCATGACCTATCTTGCCCGTCCTGGGTCGGACTGGGCGGTCGTCCTTGCCTCCGACAGGTCAGTATTGGCTATTGGCTGAGCAGCAGTGACACTAAAGCTACGAGTGCGGTGTGCTCGTATAGTACGGGCGAAAGACGTGTGGTGACTGTTATGTGCGGGAATTCGAGCGTTGGAGCGGCGATCTCAGTGGATCTCACGACAACAAAATGTCAGGCGAGTCTTTGCAGCACACTGACACGTCCCTTCATCACTCTACATGACTGGTCTGAAACACTCTTTCTGCAGTCAGAAAATCGCACCAGACAGCCTATTAAAATAAATTATTCGCGTTAATCGTACGCACCTCTCTGTATACGATTAACGCGAACAACTGCTTATGTATCTGAATAGGCTCTCGGATAAGATTTCCTGACTGCGGAAAGGGTCTGTTTCAGCCCTTCGACAAAAAATATATACACAAAGAAGCTGAAAGAGAAAAATCCTTCCACCCTCTCTTACCTGAGACACGTGGTATCGACCGAAAGCCGTGGCCTCCGGAACTCGTCAGAGCGAATGTGGTCCTCGATCAGCTTTGGAGTTACACAGAGAACGTGTTGACCTGACGGGGGAGCGGCACAGAGACACACGGGGTCAGTTATTTGGGGGGAGAGAGAGCGAGAGAGAGAGAGAGAGAGAGAGAGAGAGAGGGAAGAGAGAGAGAGAGAGAGAGAGAGAGGGGAGGGAGAGCGAGAGAGAGACTCCGGGGCATTCCCGTAGTCATAGCGTGTTATTCGGGGATGTCGAAACGCATTGTCATTCGGAAAAAAGTTGGCATTGGGAGGGGAGGGGCATCATCCACTTCGATTCATCCACTACAAAGGTGTAAATAGCAAACACTACAATCAAGATGTTTTTTTGGGAACCCACTACTATTTTTTATAAAAAGCAATCAATAGGACACAATCACTCATATCCAGTCAGCACTTCGATTTTGCACCAAAGATTTCGCCCCATTGGACCTCGAAGTCGCGTGGGAATAGCTTTTTTCGAACTCTCGATAAGCTGGCTTTACTTATTTTCTCCTCCCATTCTATTCAATATCACCGGCACTGAACGACTTAAAGTGACCATCCCACCTTAACATTAGTTTTGAGTTGAGATAGCCAAATTGGTGGCCATGGCCTGCAAATACCGGTTTGGGCACTCACAACCAGGGCTGCGGAGTCGATGGATTTTCGGCGACTCCGACTCCGACTCCGACTCCGACTTTCAAAAACCAGCTCCGACTCCGACTCCGACTCCGGGCAGAATTGTCGACTCCGACCGACTCCAACTCCCGACTCCGACTCCGCAGACCTAGCAGGGCTGCGGAGTCGACAGATTTTCGGTGACTCCGACTCCGACTCCGGCTCGGGTTTCTAAAATCGACTCCGACTCCGACTCCGACTCCGGTCACAGCTGTCGACTCCGACCGACTCCGACTCCGACTCCGACTCCGACTCCGCAGCCCTGCTCACAACTTCGAAAAATGCTTTACTTCGGAGATATGGAATTTCAAACTTGCAGTTTTCGGATTCTAAGGGGCTAATGCATTAAGATGCCCCCTTAGAATTTGTGACGTCAGCGGTGAACTAATGATTTTAAAACCCTATACTAACATCTTTGTGAAGCAGTGGTGGTATATGCTATTTGCGCGCAACATCTGTCGCAAACGCCGCACTTCCAAAATGAAGTCGCTAGAAACAGCGGAGATCCCAAAAAAGTAAACAAAAGTAAAAGTCTAATATCTTGAAAACCGGTGAATATTTTTCGGTGAAATTTGGTAGCTATTCGTTTTTGCCCTTTCTGAACCGAGCGACATCACTTTCATGCCAATTCATTAACTTTTTTGAAGGTGGGAGGCAGGACTGCGGAGTCGGAGTCGGAGCCGGAGTTGGAGTCGGTCGGAGTCGACAATTCTGACCGGAGTCGGAGTCGGAGTCGGAGTTGGTTTTAGAAACCGGAGCCGGAGTCGGAGTCGGAGTCACCGAAAAATCCATCGACTCCGCAGACCTGGCAGGGCTGCGGAGTCGGAGTCGGGAGTTGGAGTCGGTCGGAGTCGATAGTTCTGCCCGGAGTCGGAGTCGGAGTCGGAGTTGGTTTTTGGAAGCCGGAGTCGGAGTCGGAGTCGGAGTCATTGAAAATCCATCGACTCCGCAGCCCTGGTGGGAGGGTCCCTTTAAGATGAGCCATAAAAGTGGGTTATCTTACCTTTCCAGTATTTGAGCATGTTGAGCGACTGCAGGGAGGTGATGACGTCAGGCAATGCGATGGAGGTGATCTCACTGTCAAATGAACAGCAAAACATCAGTCAAAAGAGGAAATAAAGTGAATAAAGAAACAGACATCGTTTATTGGGAGACATTGTGACGCCACTTGGATTGAGATATTGCCGGGGCTACGGCCGGCATGTCGCCTACACCTTACGCCTAATTTAGGCGGCAGTGCACACATTGTACGGCATACTGCATAGTCTGTCACTCTAGTATGGCGAATAGTCGAAATCGGTTGCATTATTACTGAACTGTGTGCATTATGTCTATATTTGACTGTAAACAGGTGAATATCAACACCCCTCTCCATTCAAAAGCCTGCCGGTCCCGCATTAAGTACGACCAAGACATCGTTGTTCTCAACCAGCCACAACTAATCAACCCTTACGAAGCCAAATTTCTCACCTAAGTACACACCACGCTCACCTAAGTAAAGCCAAGTTGGCAATCTCTTTGTTCTTAAGTACACTAAAAGAGAACTCAAACCTCCAAGTTCCCAACACCAAAACGACCATGCCATGAGTCACCTAACCTGCTAGGTTGTTCGACTCAGCTACAGTTACTACAGCTACAGTTATGTTCTAAAAACTACGTTATACGTCTACATCCTAAAAAACTACGTCCTCGTACTTGTACAACATCTCCAGTAGTATCCAGCTCCGCCCTACATTCTCTACAAATTACCCTCACCTCAGTACAGCCAGGTTGGCGATGTCCTTATCCTCATAAATTACTGTATGCCTGGCCTATTCAAATACATTAGCCAGAGGGGTGTGGTAATAACTGGTGTAAGCAAATTGACCACGGTCAAAAATGTATTACCAGAATGCACTTAAGCCAACATTTTGGGATGGTCTCGTTCCTAAGTCGGCTAAGAGCTTCGGTCCAGAAAATAAATTTATCGTTGGCATACAGTAAAATACATACCAAACTCGGCCGGTGATAAATTTTCAAGACCTCAGTCCTTACTGATTTTTGAACTCGGCCTTCGGCCTCGTTCAAAAATCCAGTAAGGACCTCGGTCTTGAAAATTTATTTACACCGGCCTCGTTCAGTATTATATAACACCTCTAGTAGTACGCAGATTTGCCCTACTCTTAAAACCACCCTTACCTGAGTACAGCCAGGTTGGCGATATCTTTGTATTCATACAACACCTCGAGTATGATCCAGCTCCAGTAGGACCGGTAGCTGAGCTTTCCCAGATCGGAGAGAGGCTTCTCCGGGCTGCCGCACACGCCCTCCAGCTTACTGAAATTTAAGAAAAAATTGGGTTAGAATAGGGAGGTTAGATGTGGCTTTTAAGAAACCCTCCAGCTGTTTGTGAAATATCAGAAACGGTAAGGTTAGAAAAGGAGGTTATATGTGAGTATGAAGACGCCTTTTAGCTCACTCAAATATCACAAAGGGTTAGGTTGGAAGAAGAGGGTAGATGTAGCTTTACACACGCCCTCCAGTTTGCTGAAATGCCACAAAAGGTTAGCTGAAAAAGGGAGGTTAAATGTAGATATAAAGACACCCTTAAGTTTGCTGAAATGTCACAAAAGGTTAGGATAAAAAGGAGGTTATGTGTGAGCATGAAGACCCCATCCAGTTTGCTGAAATATCAAGTGGGATTGGGAAGGGAGCAAGCTGCGGTAATAAGAACATACAATATACCGGCAATCACACACTCTCACTCAGAGCAGCATCAAATAAGCAGGAAGGGAGGTGCACACTAAACGGTGGTGTTCTCGAAATCATCTGAGGCGATAAATAAGGACGAGGGTGTCACAGCGAAAATTTGATGGCTTTACAGACACCCTCAAGTTTCACGTAGCAGCAAATGAGGGCAGAAGACTAAGAGCGAAATAGATCAATTTATGCAATGTTGAAGGAGGAATGCAAGCCTCACAATTTGCAAGTTCTCTTGAGTTCCGTTCTTTGCGGACTTAATACCCATCAAACTGATCGTAAACCGCTTCTTCTACACTGCGCCTTTATCCAATAAAATGACTCATCCCGATATAATAAAAAAGATAATAAAACAAGTCCGAAATCGGTCGAAAAAAAATCCAATCCGATCCAGATTCGAACCCACAACTTTCACACCATACCACACCCCACGTCCGCCGACTAACCTGAGTTCGTAGCTGAAGGCGATCAGCAGTTTTCCGTAACCTTTCCGCTGGTACGGAGGCAGCACCAGGATACAGGCCACGTTGTTCCCTTCCAGCGACTCTTTCTCCTGTGAAAAAAGAATACTTTAACCTAATTCAATATTATATAATATCACACGGGGCCGGTAAAATGTTTCATTCAGGACCGAGGGATTTGTTGAGTTTTCCGCACGAGACCGAAGGTCGAGGGCGGAAAATTCAACAAAGCCCGAGGTCCTGAATGAAACATTCAGGCCCAAGTGTGATATTTATTTTAGCATATGCCGTTTAATTTCCATATTTAAGCTTCTTTAACAATTGTACATGCTTGAAAGAAGTGAAAAAACCAATAACGAATATCAAGAACTAAAAAATGTACATATTCCCTGACCAAGATAATAAACCAAGCCGACTCAAGATCACTGTGTTCCATCCTTGTGTCTGGCTCTGAGTTGGATTCATATCAAACCAAGAACATCTATTTCAATCTATGTCATATGAGAAGCTAGAGTAACGTTCGTTTTCAATATTAGAGAAGAGTGGAAGGTATACCATCCTGTGAAGTGAGCGCTTGGTTTTTTACCCATGTCAGTATGAATAAAGTTTTTACTGATCAATGTGAAATGCGTTTTTTGTCAATTCATTGCAGTTGTAAAAGACATGAAATGGACGCCATAAATGTAGGTGATTAATTAATATGTCTGTACATTAGGATTTAAAATATTATCTTATTGAAAACCAACATTTACAATCTGTTCAATAGTTCAAAGCGACCAAATGCAACACGTAAGTTCACGTTAGATTTCTATCAGTTAAGCTCTTTTCCAGCGCCTTCCTCCGTCTCAGGAAATGCTTCAAAAGTTCGCTGATAAAATGTTTTGCCCATGGGCCGAAACCTTTGCTCAATAGCCTTCAACATTATGCGGTTTAATCTAAAAAGCTTTTACCGCACGCTCGCGCTAATGCTAAAGACATACTCCGGCATATGCTAATATATATTACTGACCGGGCCGACGAAATTATTTGGAAACGAGGTTTGCAAAATTGACGGAGGCCCGAGTGCGGAGCACGAGGGCCGGAGTCAAATTTTGCAAGCCGAGTTTCCAAATAATTTCGTACGGCTGAGGTCAGTACAGGGGGATGTCGTCCCGGTTTTCCCCATGTATTATTCGCCAATCAGCTTAACACTACCAGTGACGTCACTGGTGGATCGCCAATCGGGGCCGGCCGGCCGGGCCCGTAGAAGGCCAAACGCAAACGTTTTCAGAAAAGCGTAAGCCGTATAGATACAGTCGTGGATGGAGTTTTGCTGTGATTCGGCTCTCCAAGAGTGCGTCAGCGGACCAGGACCCGGATAAAGGTCATAGTGAACCAGCATCTGATAAAATCCGCTCACGGCTTAGCAGCCGACTTCGACCCTTCGCCCTCGCAAAGCACAAAAGCTTGCCGGTCATTAATCCACCTGCATCTTCTCATCTGCTTAATGCCTATATCGACCAGCTACTGCAGCCGTTTTGGAGCGGCTCACGGCCGATAACACGCCGGGCGTGCGCTAGCCGCTGGTGCTAAGCGCTAACCATTGAGTGCGCGTGGCCGACTGCCGCCCCGATGGCGCTGGCCCCCGGCACCGACACCGGCGCGGCGCCGCTGACCCGTTGGGGGGGGGGGGCTGCTAATTAGTTGAGCCGGAATTGGGATAGAAGCCGGTATGGGATTGGGATAGAAACTCAGCGAGACTAAGGGATTGTATTGTGCCTTCAGTAGGCCCCCAAAAATCACCGGTGTAGTGTCCTCAGGGCCGCCGGTTATGAAGCCGAGGCACTGGTGTGGGCCCTCACAGGTAGGTACCGGTGTGAGGCCCTCGGAGGTATTGGTGCGGGGCCCCAGAGGTACCGCTGTGGGCCCTCTGAGGTGCTAGTGTGTGGCCCTCAGAGGCGCTGGTGAGGGTCCTCACAGTTGCCATTGTGGCCTGTGGGCCCTCAACTGCAGTGTGGGGTCATCACAGCCGCGTGCGGGACCCTTAGAGCTGCTGGCTCGAACCCTTTATAAGCCGACAGGGGCTCTCAGAGACCGACAAGGAGCCCTTAAGAGGTCTGCGGTGTCTTCAGGAGCCCTGTGGAGTCCTCAGAGACCAGCAAGGTACTCTCAGACGCCGGTGGTGGCCCTCAGAGTCGTCGGGGTGGGGTCCTCAAAAGTCACCGGTGAGTGGCCGTCCGATGCGAAGGTCCCGTCTTAGGCCGTAAGAGGCTCCGGCGTTGAGCCCTCAGAGCCGCCGATATATGGCCTTAAGAAGCACTGGTTTGGGCCTTTGGAACTTCATTCAGGGGTGCCGGTTGAACTCAGAGGTGCCAGTGTGGGGCCCTCAGCTGGGCACCGGTTTGGGGCTTTCACAGCCACCGGTGAGGGCCCTCGCAGGCGCCGTTGTGGGGGCCTTCAACCATTGGTTTAGGGGGTCATCACAGGCGTGTGTGGAACCCTTAGAGCTGCTGGTCCCTGATAGGCCGGTAAGGGCCCTCAGAGGCCGGCAAGTAGCCCTCAGAGGTCGCCAATGGGCCCTGAGAGGCCGGCAAGGGGCCCTCAAATGCCGACAAGGAACAAAAAAAAACCGGTGTGTGGCTCTTATGGAGAGAAGTGTGGCTATTCAGAGCACATAAGGTATTATTTCGAGCCCTGTGGGGCCCTTCTGAGTCGACAATGCCAGCGTGGACCCTCAGCCGCCAATTGGCGTCGCATGCGACGCCAAGGGGCCCTGCAGGGCCCCTCGGGCCCGAGAGGCCCCCCTGATCCGATGGGGGCACGTGCCCCCTGCCCCCCCCCCTCCGGGTGCAGATAGAGAATGCAATCGGCGGTGCGGGACACAACAATTGCAATCGTTCCTTCTCCCGTCGCGAGGTCGCCCATCCGATCCATATCCCAAGATTGTCAACCCTGGGGCTCTGGTCGGCAATGTATCGGCAAGGAAATCAGCTTTAGGTTGGTAAAAAAGTTATTAAGAGGCATTAGTTGTCGTTACGTTCAGTAATAACAACGATTAAGTGCCAAATGTACCCGACGTACGGCTTGGAGTCGGGCGCCGCGCGGTCTCCACCAGTGACGTCACGCTAATGCTTAGCGACCGGTCCATTGGAAATTGCGGGATGATTCTACCTCTCTTATACGGCCTTGGGTCAGTAAGATTTTTCCTACATGCCGCATACCTATTAAAACGTTTTGACAGGTTTTGGTGACACTTATACAATTGTTTTGTCCATAATTTCCTTACAGTGATTGCGCTACTGCTGTGGATAAAGCTCTGAAGGAAATTCATAGAAGAAAATGCATCAAAATACCTTACTTCCAAAAGAATCGCGTCTAAAAATATCAACACAGAATGGCACAACAACTGGATATCCAAGGAACATCATACATGAATAATAACAACGACATAAGAACAAGAAGAAGGTATAATATTCCTAGTGATTAAATGTAAATTTTCCAGTGCTCTTACAAGAATCTTTTCTTTATTTATGTAATCGTACTTTGTTTATGTTCTATGGCTGAACTTTCGTGAAATACATTATATTTTCCATATTTTACATGTTTGTTTCGAGGAAAGGACCTACAACTTTTAAATAATAACGCAATAACTTAGGCCCAAGGTATCAGTGGACATCAAACGAAGATAAGACAACAAACGATAACGGATTTCGATAGGCGCATATCTTACCATAATTTCGCCTTTGTAACCAATACAAAATATTTCAAAACCCTTGATAAGCAGAGCTGATATTTTCTTACCAAAAAATGTTAGTTTTCTTATTTTACGCGGCAAATATCATGCAATAATGATGTCAATTATACATTCCGAGTCAATTATACCTCTGGGCTAATGCGATAAACTGTAGTTTAGAGGTCATTGCCCTGGGCAGTAAACCCGGGCAGTAAACTTTTGTTTACTGCCCGGCCTATCAAATAACATGGCATTTTGACACCGACAGTTTCTTGGTCATAGTTTTACTGCCCGGCTCGTGCTGTGCTTAAGACATACCCCGGCATGTAGGAAACCCTGACTTTAACTTGATTGCAACGCATGAACGATGGCGTCGCACAAAGTGTCGCTCGGCAGGAACATTGCCGCAGCCGGGGACGAGGTTAACAACAACAGGTAAACCGTTAGCGAGGCGCCGAGCAACTTCAGACGATGGGAACGCACGATGCATGCATGATGGGAACACACAGTACAGATAACTCTGTGCTCTGTGTAGCCTGTTGCAATGTTGCATGCATACTGCATAGTACAATATGATGATTGACAAACCCCTCCTCAGTGACGACTTTCGTTAGGCGAATAGGTAAATGGAAATGTGCTGGTTTGGCAACGCTAAATATGCTCTTTATAAGTACGGATCAGTTACCGTTCACAACACACGTTATTAGCGAATATCTTTCCACGAAACCTTCATAGCAGCTAAGGATATTCCTAAAAAAATGATGTTGCGCTTCCATACACGCTATTCTCAATGAATCTTTCTATCATCATGTAATAATCTATATCTGTATTGATAAATCGTATTTCGTGATGAAGGAAGACATGGGGTCTGTTCCAGTCGCACTTCCTAACACCTTTAAACTCCTCCAAGATTGCTTCCCTGTTCCAGTGGCAGCTCTAGCCCCTACAAAGCCAAGGAGGGCCCTGCTCCAACCTCCTCTATCTTGGAGGAGTTTAAGGGTGTTAGGAAGTGCGACTGGAACACACCCATGGTTATTAGTTATTGTACAAGGCATGTTTCTCTCGAGTTCAGCTGCGAAGTCTCTCTCCCCTTCCCAGACGGCCACGGGTCCATCCCGGCGGCCGCCACCAGTCAGATCGAAGGCCTGGCTCAGCGCGAAATATTATGAAATATCATTCCATGACGCATGCGCAGTAGGCATCGTGGGCGGAGCAAAGGGCGGAGCTTCCCACGCATGACGTCACTGCAGAATATTCTGCCGCAGAATGGCATGACGGATTTTCGTGATGCCGATGGTTTTGCTACTGAATGGGGCGCACCAAACGATTGAATTGTGGCGTTTCTTTCTTGCGGGGATATTTTGGGAGGTGTTAAAGCGTGAATTGGCCAGTTACTTCACCACATAGTGTTTGAGAAACACATTAGTGTGTTGGTTACTGGTGGTTTTCGTGTAAAATCGTTTTGCACCGATGGAAGGCGATCGCCGGACTGTTTCACAAAATATTCTGCCATCCGAGGTCTGCGACGTCACTCGATGTGTGATGTCGCACCCGGGGCTTGAAATAGGCCTCGTGACACGACAGCCGACGGCTCCAGAAGCCGCTGCTCCTTCCCGCCGACCATCCGCTGATGGAGAGATTCCAGAGGGCGCTGGCCGCTCTGCTGAGGAAACAGATCGGGAAACTGGACCTGGACTTGGTGGAGCTGGTGGGTGACCGGGGGGGGGGGGGCGGGATTGGTCCGAGTTGGTGGTTTAGGTGGCGTCTTTGGTATGGATTGTTTGGTTAACTAGCTACACTAGATTTGGGGGCGAACTCTATGTAGAGTTAGGATGTTACCCTGAGGTGGACTGGAGAGTTCTGGATCTAGTGGGGAAAGTGGCTGTTTCGTACTGGTAGGGTGGACTGGAGATCTGCTACTTTGTGGCTGAACGGGACGCTGAACTGCCTGAGCTGCTACTAGTCGTGTTTGGTGACCAGAAGACTATGCATCCGTCCGGCATCCGGATAATCAGGGATAATTTTCCGGGATCACCGCGATCATTCGGTGTTTTAGGCTGACGCCGTGTACAACGGGCATGACAGCGAGTAAGAGTTATTAGTGAAGCAAAATCAATCTAAAAATGTGACTTACTGCATCGATGGTCGCTGCAATACCAAATTATTTCCGGTGATCCCGGATAATTATCCCTCATTTTCCAGATGCGAAAGCAAGGTATTTTTGTTCCGTGCAGCCCCGATACTGGCGAGTGGACATGGCCAATCCTCACCCCCCCCCCTCCCCCTGACAGCGGAAGGAGCAGCGGTCCCGCACCAAACACGGCGAGTCGTGCGGCGTGCAGCTGTACGAGCGGCAGCTGCAGCTGGCCAGACAGCAGCAGCAGCAGCGGCTCTCGGAGGCGCGGGCAGCTGCCGAACAGACGCTCACCGCCGTCCGACAGAGACATGGCGGGATTGGCGATCGTCTGGAGGCCGACAGGGAGAGGGTGAGAGGCAGGGAGAGAGGGAGGGAGGGGAGGGGCAGAGAGGAAGGGAGGGAGAATGACAATTAGAATTGGAGACGAATAGATGCTCAAAATGAATCGATACTTTCATCCCAAACACTGCGGTTGCATGCTATCTTTTTTATTGTATTTTATTTCACGTGTAATATTTCCATACACTGCCTATTAGACTATGTTAGAATGGATGCAAAATTACATCGCGACTTCCTGATTATGCAATATGCATGATATACAAACTCCAGCAAATACAAGTTACGATGTTATGAGTCGGTACACCTGTGCTCTTAATCACCGTAATATATTCCCTCCTCGTCACTACCCCGCGTCCCTCCGGTGTATTGTGCTCATTTTTCTCTGTACCGGTCTGCCTTATTAGCACAGAAAAGCCCTGAGTTGCACCCTCGTACAACGTCACGTGAGTAAGTAAGAGCGTTACTTTTTGTTTTCGAGTAAATGCCGCGACAGAGGCCCAGTACACTTGTCACCAGGTATCTACACCACTGTGATGACCTCCTTAGTGTGTAGATTAGTCCGTTGGCCTGATCTTCATCTCGGCCTTCTTCAGAGACTCATATCCTCTCCACCCCAACCACCATATTCCAGCAGTGTCCGTTATACCGCCGTCCCGGTACCGTCCGTTCAGGCTGCTATGGCCACACGTCCACCCCCTGCCGACCCACCAGGCCATCTTGAATAACTCGGCACAGTGATAGTGAGATGAGTCCTGGTCGCGGTCACGGGTAGAGAACTTTTCGTTGACACTGAACTGCAAGCTATCTCTGGCAGTTCCCGAGTAGTTGGAGGCGCTCAGTCTGTAGCCGTCCAGCTCAAAGGAGACGCTGAACCCTTGGTAAACAGCGTATGATCGATTGCCGTCAAACGCCTCGAGATCAATACGGAGCTCGTACTGTCGGTCTGATGATGTTAGCTGATGACCTAGCTGATATAGGTGTTCCAAACCCCACCAGAATTCTTTGGTAACATTACCAAAGCCTTCCTTATAGTCCCTCCATCCGAGGTAGAAGTCCTGGCGGGGCTCGATGTTGTTTCTCCGTTGGAACACCGTCCAGTTTCCTCCGGCAGTGTCCATATCGCAGTACGCCTCGACGGGTGGTTGTCTGCTGTCACCACTGGGCCGAAGGAGGTAAACTCCAGATGGGGAGTCGACAGGCAGGTCACTGCAATCACTAGCAGGGGCCAAATGGTGTACATCAGCGGCTAGGTCACCAATACGCTCCTGTTGGGATAATGTGTTGTTAACAGCTCCGACCAGCTTGGTTTCTAGAAGGTCAAACTGGGAGTTCAGAGTATCCATTCTGACTGAAATTTCACTCTGAGTCGTTTTTTGTTCGTCCAGCTGGGTGTTGACCTCGCTCAGCTGTGACTGCTGGCTGTCAAGCCTCGTAGCCAATGTACGCATTTCGCTCACATGCTTTTCCATGTTGATGACGATATCACTCAGTCGTTCTGTGAGGTCGTTCACTGTGGCTGTCGTCTCGTCCTGCTGGGATTTTTGGCCGTTCAGCTGTGTGATGACCTCGTCCAGCTGAGTCTGCTGGCCGTCCAGTCGGCCGGTCAGCTTCTCCATCCGGGAGTCGAGCAGAGTCAGTCTGTCATCGATGGACTCCAACCGTGACTCTATTTTGCGCTCCAGAGCCTCCATCCTAGACTCCAGCCTGTTCTCCAGGGGTTCCGTTCCTGACTGCAGCGTGCTGACGATGGCCTGTAGTTCATCACGCACCAACTGCTGTATGTACTCACTCACGGGGATGGATTTGCCACCGTCACAGTCGGCCGTCATGATAAGCACGGCTAAAATTAGGAGCGTCGTCACCCCGCCTCTGAAGGTCGACATGGTGCCAGGACACTTGGAGAGCCAGCCTCCCGCACCGGCTGCCGGCCTCGAACTGACGGCTCGGAGCTGGCAGGGTGTCTGCAGAGCTCGGAGCGGATGACCTCTATCAGAGGCACCACATCCGGTGACGCGGCCCGGTCCCGTGACGGACAGACTCGGCGATAAACATTGACATTGGTCTCTGACCACTCTGATGCAAGGATGCTCATGGTAGCCACTGCCATCAACCAGCGTTCTATTAATCAGAATTTTGTGTGGAAAATCACACCTAATGGGAAAAATATTTTCATCCCAAAATTAAGAAAAGTGGCATTATTTCATTTTCGAAAAAAGTTTCGTGGATTTAAACAGCCAGGTTACATTTGACTTCACAGTTGATGCATCAAAATTCTTTTCTTTCAGCTCCGGTCAAGATCCTGACATGAAATCCCCCTTTATCAATTGGCGTTAAAAATGGCATTATGCTCTTATGCGAAAATACTACAGGCATTTACTTCCTTTCTCTTCATCCTAAGACTTTTTTCCTTCTTCATCGGCACACCCAACCAAAATCTCATTTTAGAACACTTCCATCACCTCGATGTGTGCTCGAATAGTCGGCGAAGTTGTCGATCGAGGAAAAGCTCGCGACATCTCAACATCCGCACTATGTAAGAATTATCTCCAAGAGGGAGCACCATGCCCCTCCTCACCTTAGAGAAGCATCCTCCAAATAGAATTAGTACTCCCCCTGTTCCTTAGAGAAACACTATTAAGAAACTCCCTCCAAAAGGAAGCACCATCTCCCTCCTCACCTTAGCAGAGTACCCTACAGAGAAGGGCCTCTCCCTTCTACTAGAGTGAAGCACCCTAAAAAGAGAAACATTGTGCTGTGCCTCCTGTACCTAAGAGAAGCATTGTTAAGAGAAGGTGGTGCCTCTAAAAAGGTTCCCCGTCACCTTAGAGAAGTACCCTCCAAATAGAATCAGTACTCGCCCTGTTCCTTAAAGAAGCACGCTGTGCTGTGAGTAACTCTCTTCAAAAAGGCACCACAATCTCCGTCCTCACCTCAGAGAAGTACCTTCCAAATACAAACAGTAAACACCCTGTAGCTTAGAGAGGCACTATGTGAGCAACTCCCTTCAAAAGAACCACCACCTCCTTCCCCTCACCTTAGAGGAGTACCTTCCAAATAGAATCAGTACTCGCCCTGTTCCTTAAAGGAGCACTCTGTGAGAAACTCCCTTCAAAAAGGCACCACCACCTCCGTCCTCACCTTGGAGAAGTAGCCCACTACGTGAGCTCCCTGTTTGTCCACTTCACAGAGAATGTAGAACAGGAACGGCTCCACGTCAAAATAGAGCGTCTTGTGGTCGAGGAAGAGTTTGGCGAGCAGACAGAGATTCTGACCTGCGGAGGAGCGACACGGGGAACCATGTTGTGACACCGCAAATATGAGGGGCGAATGTAATTACAATCGGAGATTTGATATCAGTGGTAGCTTCATTAACAATGTGAGAGACGGTGTAAAGAAACAGTTCATTGCCATCGTAAGCCAATTTTGCACATTACAACTATGAAAACTTTGTCGTTCTCAGCTCAAAAACATTAGATTTATCTCTGAGGCCGATGCAATTCTGGATCTGTAAAGACTTAGAGCTTAGAAATTATTCGAGGAACAATTAAACCTTATGCTTGGCCCCCCTCATCTCATGCTTGATACTCGAGCACCCTTCTTATAGATAAATCTCTGTCATTGTGAGTTACGCCCGAGTAGCATATCTTACCGTAGACCTTGTGATCGGCTCCATCCACTTCATACACCGAGAGCGTTCCTTTTCGGTAGATCTCTCGACCGGGCGGTTGACGCCACCCGCAGTCTCCCTGGTGGGGGAGACAGTTGAGGGGTCAGGTCAGGTCAGGTCAGGTCACGGGCAGGTCAGGGGAGGGAAGGGAGAACAGAATCAGGTCAGGTCAGGTCACGCAAAGGACGCTTAGGAATGTACCTATTTGTTTAGAGAGGGCCGGTTTCTAACTTATGGTTAGTAACCAATGGCCTAATGGCTTAACTAATAGTTAGGCCACAGCTGCACTCTGCAGGATTAGGCAAAGAAAGATTAGCACCCCAATAGACCCATTTCTGCCACTACTTACATTTCTTTCAGTACTCTCCCTTTCTGCTACCCCGCCTTTCCTCTCTGCTTTACTAACTAAAGTCAATCTCTCCCCAACTCTCCTTTCCTATCTTTAAAAGCATCCCTCCTTCTGACATTTCTTTCTGGACTCATTCGTTATCACATCCCTCCCCTTCCTTCCTCCCACCCTCCCTTCCTTCCTTCCCCCTTCCTCCCTCCCTTCTCCCCTCCCTCTCACCAGATGATGCCGGTAGGTTGTCTCCAGTTTCATGTACTTGAGACAGTACTCGCATATGTACAACTTGGGCTGTTTCATGTACTCATCAGGATACGGTGAAAAGTACCACGTGTCGATCTCATACCGGCCGATCTGTAGGAGAGAAGGTACTATGTGTTAGTACAGGTCTCGCGGGTTTTAACGGTAGGTTTTGTACCTAGAAAATTTAGTGTACTTCATGCTATATCTTCGTCGTCTTAAAGGGACTATCCCACCTTCTAAAATGTTCTTAAAACCAGTTAAATTGTGCCCGACTTAATAGATTGGATGACCAGGAACACGGTTCTGGCATTTATTTTTCATTAAACATCTTAGGCTTCCCATATTCCAAACACAAACTTTCAAATATGTGACGTCACAGCCCAAAATTACCTCCTTCCCCAGGCCACATTACTGTCATAAAGCTGATTCTTTTTACTCTGTAGGCACCACAACAAAGTTCAGACCAAGTTTTAAGCGATTTTTCAACGAACAAACCCATTTAAATCAGAATGACTAAACGAGGTGACGTCACACTAACGGTCGCTCCATGTTGAAGATAGGGCCTTGTACAAGGCCCATTTTCAAATGAAGGGAACGAATTTCTTCAACACCAAGAGGCCGCGGGGGTTGCAACCTAACTAGATAGATAGTGGTTTCTGAACCTCGCCGCAAACTTGGCTATCTCGACTCAAACCCCATGTTAAAGGTGGGGTAGTCCCTTTAAGCTTTTAAGTGTTGAAGATGCGATCGACTTGTTGGGTAACAAGCCGGCCATGATCGTGTAAAATGGCTTCATCGTAGATCGATTAGTTTCTTAGATATAACCGGAAATGTAAAAGTGCAAAACCTACCGCTTAATCTCGCGAGACCTGTACATAGTACGGTTCGTGGTAAAACGACAAGTGAATAGGGTGAGAAGTACCAGGTGTCTATCTCATAACGGCCGATCTGTGAGACAGAAGGTAACGTGAGTTAGAGCGTCACGTGGTAAAACAACACGTGACGACGCAACATGGTGACGTCATGATTCAGCAAGGTGATTTTACTGGGGATAAGAGTGCAAGAAGATAGCTACATTCCTGAGCCATGGGTTATTCCAAGGTCCGGGTTAATCACAAGGTTTGATTTCAAGAAAGATGGTTTTGAGCAATAAGTTTCACAAGTACAGTAAATTTACATGGAGCACAGGAAAACAACACATTATAGCCTGTGTAAGCTATACGTTTCATTAGAAAGGAAAAACAGTGTGCCCAATATATTGTGCTTACTCCAAATTACCCTACTCCCTTTCTATCCTACCTCTTACTCCCTAGATAGATCCTCTACTTATTTCGTCTCCCTAACTCCCATGGCTCGCAGCAAACATCTGACTCTGACACCACCCTTTCGATGCATTTATCCTCGGACTTTGCATCTTTTTTATCCTCCCGTCCCATCCCCAACTCCCCCCCCCCCCCCCCCCAGCCCCTCATCTTTCACTCACCTGAACCCTATCGATGTATTTAACCTTCGTGATCGTCTCATGCTCTTTCTCTAACGCCGCTGTCGTGGGATCCATTTCATCATAGCTCTTCTGGACATGATTGATCTCATCGTGTTTGCGTTTCTGATTTCTGGTGATCTTTCGGTCAGAGTCTAGCAAAGGGTCGGAGCTGGAGGAGCGATCTTTGCCAGAGTTGGGATCGCTTTCTTGACGTCTGCGGAGAGAGGGTGCAGGGGGTTAGAGCTGGACGGGGAGAGAGAGAGAGAGAGAGAGGGAGAGATGCAGAGAGAGAGAGAGAGAGAGAGAGAGAGAGAGAGAGAGAGAGAGAGAGAGAGAGAGAGAGAGGAAGGGAGGGAAGGAGGGAAGGAGGAAGGGAGGGAAGGAGGGAGAGAGCAAGAGAGAGAGAGAGAGAGAGAGAGAGAGAGAGAGAGAGGGAGAGATGCAGAGAGAGAGAGAGAGAGAGAGAGAGAGAGAGAGAGAGAGAGAGAGAGAGAGAGAGAGAGAGAGAGAGAGAGAGAGAGAGAGCAACAAAAAAATCAATTTGAGGTTACCTCTCCCTTTCGATACCATATGTGTAAACTGGGTAAAGGATAAAATGAATAGGTAACTTCTTACACAATGGTATCTGAATGAGTGGCAACTATATCAATGCATACGGCTATCGGTATATTGCATGCCTAGCTTACCCACTGTCTCACCTTAATCGTCCAATGGGCACCCACTCGTCCAGTCTCCGATTGTGTCCGTCATAGTGGACGTAGTACTCTGTGTGTGCTCCCGAGGGTCGCTGCTGTAGTACCACCGCACTGTGCCACTGTCGGTCGGGACGCTGGACTAGGTAACTACCTCCGACTGCGACCTCTGAGGGCTCCATCTGGGGAAGGCAGAGGGATAATGTTAGACCAGTAGCTGGCGCCTATGGTGACCTCTGAGGGCTCCATCTGGGGAAGGTAGAGGTGAAATGTTAGACCAGTAGCTACCTCCGACTGTGACCTCTGAGGGCTCCATCTGGGGAAGGCAGAGGGATAATGTTAGACCAGTAGCTGGCGCCTATGGTGACCTCTGAGGGCTCCATCTGAGGAAGGTAGAGGGGGGGATGTTAGACCATCCATCTGATGGATACAATGGCATTTCTTGAAGCAACAAAGGAAAACTACAAGAAGCTACAGTAATCAATAAAATAGCAATAAAAATAATGCTTGAGTTCTTGGTACAGATGTCAAAATGAGGAAAAGGAAAACTATCGTCGCTTTTGAAGACTCCATCTGAGGACGGACGATTATTTTTGCTAGCATTTTGCTGAACAACAATGAGTACTTACATGATGATTACCATAAATTTTTTGGATAAATTGAGCTCAAATGTTTGAATGGACTGATTGACAGAGCCGGAGCCCAATATGCTAAGCATAGCTCATTGTTTAGGCTCCGACCTAAACCGAAAGCCGTCAGATCGGAAAATTTTCAGAAAAGTTTAGGTGCCAAAATGCACCATGACCGTCGAACCCAGGCACAGCTCGTCCAACCCAACTGACTTGAGCTGGCTATGGCTGCTCCCACTTTTGGCAGACCATCTGTTACAGATGCCAAACTTTCGGCAGGCCATCTGTCAAAAGTATCAAATTGGAGCGCCTGGGCGACTCGAACCCGCACTCATAAGTAGCGGGAGTCCAGACTGCAAAACGTGGCACGTACATGCCCAAGGGGTGCCCAGTTTGATGGGAGTGCACGCCTGGCACGCAGGAGTGCATGCCTGTGTCCGTAATCTGCACACCTGGCACGTAGCGTTTCAAGTTCAAGATTACATACCCCGCACAAGCACGATATTGAGCATCGCAGCAAGACTTGCCAGGTGCCAGGTGACACTGAAAGGGTCTCAGCGAGCGACACATTTAAATTTAGTTGGTCAGTGATTTGGTTCATAGCTTACATTACCTTAACCTGACACAGTGTATGCCATCTTATCACGAGCAATGCACTCGTTTTTTCACGAGGCTCTATCTTGATCAAGGGTAGAGCGGTTGAGGAAGGTCATGCTCACTTCTACTGGCTCCACTTAGGGACAGGGGGATGTCGTCCCGGTTCTTCCCATGCATTATTCGCCAATCAGCTTAACACTACCGGTGACGTCACTGGTGGACCGCCAATCGGGGCCCGCCGGCCGGCCGGCCGGGCCCGTAGAAGCCCGAACGCAGACGTTTTCAGAAAAGCGTAAGCCGTATAGATACAGTCGTGGATGGAGTTTTGCTGTGATTCGGCTCTGCAAGAGTGCGTCAGGGTACCAGGACCCGGACAAAGGTCATAGTGAACCGGCATCTGATAAAATCCGCTCACCACTTAGCAGCCGACTTCGACCCTTCACCCTCGTAAAACACAAAAGCTTGCCGGTCATCAATCCACCTGCATCTGTGCATCTGCTTACTACCTATATCGACCAGTTACTGCAGCCGTTTTGGAGCGGCTCACGGCCGATAACACGCCGGGCGTGCGCCAGCCGCCGGTGCTAAACGCTAACCACCGAGTGCGCGTGGCCTACTGCCGCCCCGATGGCGCTGGCCCCCGGCACCGGCGCGGCGCTGCTGACCCATGGAGGGGGGGGGGGGCTGCTAATTAGTTGAGCCGGAATTGGGATAGAAGCCGGTATGGGATTGGGATAGAAGCTCAGCGAGACTATGGGATTGTGTGGTGCCTTCGGTACGCCCCTCAAAATCACCCGTGTAGGGCCCTCAGGGCCGCCGGTTATGAAGCCTTTGGAGGCACTGGTGTGGCGGGTACCGGTGTGATGCTCTCAGAGGCATTGGTGCGGGGCCCCCAGAGGTGCCGCTGTGGGCCCTCAGAGGCGCCGGTGAGGGTCCTCACATTGCCGTTATGGGCCCTCAGAGACACTGCAGTGTGGGGTTGTCACAGTCGGGTGTGGGACCCTTAGAGCTGCTGGCTCGAACCCTTTACAGGCCGACAGGGGCTCTCAGAGACCGACAAGGGGCTCTCAAGAGGTCTGCGGTGCCTTCGGGAGCCCTGTGAAGTCCTTAGAGACCAGCAAGGTACACTCAGACGCCATAGGGGCCCTCAGAGTCGTCGGTGTGGGGCCCTCAAAAATCACCGGTGAGTGGCCGTCCGATGCGGCCCCGGCGTTGAGCCCCCGGAGCCGCCGATATATGGCCTTAAGAAGCACTGGTTTCGGGACCTCATTCAGGGGTGCCGGTTGTACTCAGAGGCGGCAGTGTGGGACCCTCGGCTAGGCACCGATGTGGGGCATTCACAGCCTCCGGTGAGGGCCCTCGTAAGCGCCGTTGTGGGGGCCTTCAACCATTGGTTTGGGGGTCATCGCAGGCGTGTGTGGAACCCTTAGAGCTGCTGGTCCCTCATAGGCCGGTAAGGGCCCTCAGAGGCCGGCAAGTAGCCCTCAGAGGTCGCCAATAGGCCCTGAGAAGCCGGCAAGGGGCCCTCAAAGGCCGACAAGGGACACTAAAAAGCCGGTGTGAGGCTCTTATAGAGAGAAATGTGGCTCTTCGGAGCACATAAGGTGTTCTTCCGAGCCCTGTGGGGCCCTTCTGAGTCGAAAGATGCCAGCGTGGACCCTCAGCCGCCAATTGGTGTCGCAAGGCCCCTCTGGCCCGAGAGGCCCCCTGATCCGATGGGGGCACGTGCCCCCTGCTTCCCCTCCCCCGGGTGCAGATAGAGAATGCAATCGGCGGTGCGGAACACAGCAATTGCAATCGTTCCTCCTCCCGTCGCGAGGTCGCCCATCCGACCCATATCCCATGATTGATGATTGTCAACCCTGGGGCTCGGGTCGGCAATGTACCGGCAAGGAAATCAGATTTAGATGAGTAAAAAATTTATTAAGAGTCATTAGTTGTCGTTACGTTCAGTAATAACAACTATACGGTGCCAAATGTACCCGACGTACAGCTTGGAGCCGGACGCCGCCCGGTCTCCACCAGTGACGTCACGCTAATGCTTAGCGACCGGTCCATTGGAAATCGCGGGATGATTCTACCTCTCTTATACGGCCTTGCTTAGGGAAAATGGAAGAGGTACGAGTTATGACTGCCTGGACTAAAGTACTGCACAATCAGAGTCAGTTGGTGACGTGTTGACACTTGACAGCCTGCCAAGAATCAGTTGATAGTTTAAAGCCAAAATGGGCATCTGAGTTGGACAGTTTGAGTAACCAAAAACTCATCAACTCTGCAGACCTACCAGGCTATGAAATCAGGGTCAGACTCGGTCAGTGAGTCGACAATCCTGCAGAGGGTCGGAGTCGGGAGTCCGTCGATCTAGGGAAGGAGATAGTCACCAAAAATATGTCAGCTACGCAGTCTTGGTCTGGAAAACATAAGAAAATACATTCAAAATGCTACAGATATTGACGAACATGTCAGCATATATTATCTATTATAAGTACCTACAACTTGGCACAATTTTCATCAGCAAATTCTTATTCATTCAAAGCAAATATCATATCTCGATATCTCGTCTGTTGTAAGTTATCACAAATCTCATACCTTACCTTACCTTACGGTATACGGGTTGTGGGAGGCCAATTTGGCCTGTGGGGCCCGGTCTCAGCGAGCTCCCAGTGCTTATCGACAGTCAGCCTCAGGTTGGGTAAGATCGGGTTCAGGTGGGAAGGCTTTGCATGATGTCAGCCCAGTGGGCATCCAGCCTGGTCTTGAATTGGTTGACTGACGTAGCTGATACGACCGCTTGCGGGAGAGCATTCCATGGGTTAATAACACGTGTACTAAAAGAGTGTCTTCGGATGAACGTCGTGGCCCGCGGTTTCGCTAGTTTCCACTCATGGCCTCTTGTTCTTCCTGAAGTTGATCTGGTGAGCAGCTTCTCGGTGGGGACCGCCATGCCACCATGCAGAATCTGATAGACGGCTATCATATCACCCCGTTGACGTCTGTAGTATAGCGAAGGGAGCTTCAGTGCGCGCAACCTCTCTGGATACGACAGGTGTCGGACAGTTTGTACCAGGCGAGTAGCTCTTCGTTGCACCCGCTCAACCTTCTTCTGGTCCAGCTTACTAAACGGTCCCCATACGAGGTTCCCATACTCCAACAGCGGTCTCACCAGTGTCTTGAATAGTAATGGGAGGGTGTTTGAGTCCAGGTTCGCAAATGACCGCCTGATGACCGACAACACCTGAGAGGCCTTCGACACTGCAGCCGCTGTCTGCTCATGAAACTTGAGTTGGTGATCTATGATGACGCCGAGGTCCTTCTCTACGGTCGCCTCGCTGATGGCACTGTCTCCGAGGCTGTAGTGCATGCGAGGGTTTCTGGTCCCAATGTGCATAATCTTGCATTTACTTGCGTTGAAGCGGAGGAGCCACGTTTCCGACCAGCGAAGGAGGGCGTCAAGGTCCTGCTGAAGAGTTGGCATGGAAAGCGCAGTAGGAACGCGGCAGTACATCTTGGTGTCATCGGCGAACATCCGAACGCAGTTCGTTACACATTCGGGTAGGTCGTTAACATATATAATAAACAAGGTAGGACCCAAGACAGATCCTTGAGGGATTCCGCTTGTAACGGGGGACCAGTCTGATGCGTCTCCCTGGACCTGCACCCTCTGCAAGCGGCCAGTCAAGAATGATCCTATCCACCGTAGGAGTTTGCCGGAGATGCCATATGCCTTCAGTTTCCCGAGGAGGCGCTTATGAGGGACCGAGTCGAAGGCTTTTGCAAAATCGAGGTAGCATACGTCGACTGGTTTACCATCCTCAATAGCTGCGCTCCAGTCGTCCAGAACTTCCAAGAGCTGAGAAGTACAAGACCGCTTCGGCAGAAACCCATATTGAGCTGGGTGCAGCAGGTCATTGTCAGTCAGGTGCGAGATCAGTCGGTCTCTCACCATGGACTCAAGTATCTTGGAGGGGACAGAGGTGAGGCTCACCGGCCGGTAGTTTCCCGGGGACCGTTTGTCTCCCTTCTTGTGGATCGGGATCACATTCCCAGTCTTCCATTCCGGAGGAAGGATTCCGGAGTCCAGCGACTTCCTGAACAGAGTGCACAGCGGGAGAGCAAGGCCGTTTGCAGAATCTCGCAAGGCTCTAGGATGAATGGAGTCCGGTCCTGGGGCACTGGTTGTCTTCAACGAGGAGAGCTTCTCAGCAACAGTCGCGGGCGTGATCTCAATGTCATCAGCTGGTTGACAAACCGGCTCGACTGTCAGTACTGGTAGATCATCGCTGCCTTCCTCTGTGAAGTTACTGGCAAAGAACCTGTTCAATATACAGGCTTTTTCATGATTTGATGTAGCGACTTCGCCCCTTTCGTCCCTGAGGTCACCAACTCCACATCTTGTTTTCAATCTTGATGACGTGTACCTCCAGAAAGCTTTTGGATCGTCCTTTATCCTTGATGCTAGTTGTTTTTCGAAGCTCCTACGAAGGTTTCTCGTTAGAGTTCTAAGCCTGTTGCGACACGTTGCGTACCTGGCAAAATCGATCACATCTTTAGACCTTATGTAGATCTTCCATAGCTGGGACTTCTTTTTCTTCAGCTGGATGGCTTGCCTGTCCATGTACAGGTTTCTGGACCTGAGGGCAGTTGGCACTGCTCGGGTGCACAGCTTGACAGCCCAATCCCATTTGCCCTTGAAGAAGGAGTAAGCGTCAGTCAAGTCCATGGAAGTCATATGGCCCCAATCGATGGAGGCTAGGGTTGAAGCCAGTTGATTGAAGTCCACACGGCACCTCTGGTCCTTGGGAAGAATTTTGGCTGCTGAGTAGCATACCAGTGAAAAACGAAGAACTACATGATCACTGTTTCCCAGGCAGGGATGGTATTCAACATCTCATGCAAAAATTAATGTAGAACTTACACGATATTCTTCGTTTGGTTCTATTTTGCTCCTTTCTTTGCTTGATCACCTCAGAGCCGCCACATGCAATTTATAAATAATGATAAATGGTTCTCATTATAGAGTTCAGTGATGCTTCTATACCATTTTTGCCTGTCAAATACCATGCGAGGTTAATACTCGTGACGTCATTCCATGTCTACGAATCGCTTACCACTTTTGATACCTTTTCCGAACAAAGCTGTGTTGTTCGAGATGTTTTTGTCATTTGTGTTGTCTACATTGATAGTAAAATTGCATTAAAGTATGTTTTACACATCAATTATTCTAAAACAATAAGGCAAAATTATTTAAAAGTAACGACGCAATCAAAAAATTAAGTTTATAGGCGTTCTTAGCGCATTTTATTGTGTTCGGTAAAAGATACTATCGTATCGTTTATGCGAGTCGTAAGCAGAATCAGCAGGATATTTACGAATTAATTTACTATTCGTAGCGATTTCGTCCTCCATCGACTAGTGAAACGCTTTATATTGAACAGTGCTTGATTGAATTCTTGGAATGATTCGCCATTTGTATTATTCCTAAGCTGTGTTGAGCTGTGGTTGTATGGTGGCTATAAGTAGGTATTAGATAATGCAAGGCTGTGTAAGAGGAACGAGGTCGATATCATTTGTATCAATGGTATATAGGGCCTTGGTATCAATACCTATTTATTTCTACCCTAAATAAGATGCTGATTCCCAGTTGCAGTGTATAAACTGTGCAGCTAAGACCTTCATATTCTTTTAGGCAATGTTAATGTCAAAAATTAAAATTTATTTATCTGCTAGTTAATCGTAAAGTAAAGCCCATACTTATTTACGTGCAGCTGTGCCCCTCAATATTTGACAGTGACTTGTTACTCGTGCAACTGACATGCGGTGCCTGGCTGACAGAAGCCGGTGAATCGTTCCACAATGTGCGTGGGCCCGTTCCGGAGAGTGTGCCACTGGGGCCCTCTGACCGCTCTGGGTGAGTACTGAGTAATTTTCGGCACAGCAGCAGATGGTGAAGCAGGGGCCCTGTTCATGAACCCCGGCGGTCGCTGCGGCCGCTGCGGCCAGCCGGGTTGTTACGTCACAAAAAGGGGCGGGGCCCATGTAGTATGACGAATGTATGACGTCACCTTGCTGCGGCCGCTGCGATCTCTGCGGCCACAATCCAGCGACCGCCGAGCCGCAAGAAAGTAATTGCACTGAACTTGGCGCACTGAAGTCAAAGTGTAGGCTCCCAGTAAAAAATACCATTTGAAACCATTAGGATTTACCAATTGGTTTCAAATGTGTCAAATGGTTTGAAATAGGTTCTAATGGTTTTCATGACCATTTGAAATGGTTTCCAATTGGTAATTTCCCAATTGGTCTGAAATGGTGTTTTCCATTTGGTCCCAATTGGTTTTGAAATGGTTTCCTAATGGAAAATAAATCCCATTTGATTTCAAATGGTGTTTTCCATTTGATCCCAATTGGTTCCAAATGGAATAAAACCATTTCATTCCATATGGTGTGTCCCATTTGATCCCAATTGGTATCGAAATGGTTTCCAATTGGTAATTTCCCAATTGGTCTGAAATGGTGTTTTCCATTTGATTTGAAATGGTGTTTTCCATTTGATTCCAATTGGTTCCAAATGGAATAAAACCATTTCATTCCAAATGGTTTGTCCCATTTGATCCCAGTTGGTATCTAAATGGTTTCCATATGGAAGAAATTCCCATTTGATCTCAAATGGTTTTTCACATTGTTCTGAAATGGTGCCTTCCATTTGATCCCAAATGGTATGTCCCCAATTGGTATCGAGATGTTTCCAATTGGTACTTCCCAATTGGTCTGAAATGGTGCTTTCCATTTAATACCAATTGGTTCCAAATGGAATAAAACCATTTCATCCCAAATGGTGTGTCCCATTTGATCCCAATTGGTATCTAATGGTTTTTCCCATTTGATCTCAAATGGTTTTTCCCATTTGATCTCAAATGATTTTTCCCATTTGATCCCATTGGTGTCCAATTGGTCTCCAAATGGAAGAAAACCATTTCATCCCAAATGGTTTGTCCCATTTCATCCCAATTGGTTTTGAAATGGTTTCCATTTGGGAGTCGGGAGATATTCCTATTTGATCTAAATTGTTCAAGTGGTTTCGAAATAGAATTTTATCTGATAATGCGTGTCTTATTTAATCCCAATTGTTATTGAAATGGTTTCCATTTGAAAGATATATTCCAATTTGATATGAAATGGACAGTGGTTATCCTATTTGATCCCAATTGGTGTCGAAATGGTTCCCAAATGGAAAAGCAAATCTGTTTTGAAATGGTCTCTCCCATTCCATTTCAACTGGTGTCGAAATGAAAAATGCATTTGAAAAGCATTCAAGGGTCGTTTTAGGCAAGAAAAACATACTTATATGGCAATAACTTTTATTTCATGAGATGAATAAAAGCAAAGTCCGAACCGTAGTCGGAACTGGAGTCAATTTTTTAGTCAGAGTCGGAGTTAGAGTCATAAATCCACCACAATTTGCAGCCCTGTTTCCAGATGTGTGACAAGTATGCTTCAAAAGTGTTTCTACCTTATGGTCTCTAATGGTTTCAAGTGTGTTTTGAGTATGGACTGGGTATCTATTAGTTATTAGTTCCCAATTGGTACCCTAATGGTTTCTAATGGTTTTTAAACATATGCTCAAATAATAGACTTAGAGGTAATGGGAAGACCTTTGACTGGTTATACTTGATAAGCATCACTACAGGGCCTTAGTTTTCATTAAATAAAAATGATTCGCAAAATCCACGCCGTTTCCGCTCATTTAAACAGCACTACTTTTTCTCTGTGTGCCTACGCTGGCGGCGCCCGACCGTTGGCGCCCGACCGTTGGCGGCTTGGCGCCCGGCCGGCCGCGGCCGCGCCGGCGCCACAGTTCAAATCGGGCGTCGACGTCGGCCGCCCGGCCGGCGCGCCACCGTGTTTCGCGTTCGCTGGGCCTGGGACTGCCCGCGGTCGACCGGGACCCAGACCTGCTGTAAAAGAGGAAGCTGAGCAGAATCACGCGGCTGGTGAGTGACTTTTCTTGTGCCTCTGTATGCGATATTCGTTTTACGACTGCAAATACTGAAAATAGTTATTTGAATAAATTTGATTGCATTTGGCATCTTTGTAAGTACCTACTGAGTTTAACAGAGGTGAGAAAGAGGCTTAAAATTAGCGATCACAATTTATTTTGCCAGCAGAAAATTGTCAGTGCCATATTTGTTGTGGTCAGGCTGCCTAAATGACAATGCAAGTTGCATGAGCTTAAAGTTATTATATTGTGATATTTGACAAATGACTCTGTGTGGTAATTAATTTGATCCCATCGCCCAATTAACCCGTGCTGTCCTGTACTGTTGCAGGCACGAACTTGCACCGGACAGACGCCGTCTACCGGTTCTACACGGGTCCAGATGGGCTGCATGCCTTCATTATAGCTATACGTTCTGACTTCTGAAAATTCTGATCGCCACGGAAGATTAAGAAATCTGTCAGAACAACAGACAGTATCACCGATCGGAATTTGATATTGTATCACGTCGTTCATTGTGCCTATGTGGAATAGCGTACGTATGGCCCAGTGTATAACTACATTGTAATTCTGTTCTTGATTCTGATAGCAGTCGCCTCATCGATGTGGTGTTGACCAAACAACAATGTCCATGTGTAGTTAATGTCTAATGTTGGTAGGTACGTACTGATGAAAATGTATATGCTTGCAGAGTAAAACAATAAAAATAATTCACGGTGCAGTTTGTTATTTTGTGGATGAAATGCATGGACTTCAAAAGGATCTTCAAATGGTAAATCCAGCTGCCCAGTAAAAAATACCATTAGAAATTACCAAATGGTTCCAAATGGGAAAAACCATTTGACTTATTGAACACTTTTCCAAATGGTTCCAAAGAGGTTCCATTTGAAATGTGTCCAATTGGCCACCAATTGGTACCAATTGGAACCATTTCATGACCATTTGAAATGTATCCAATTGGTCACCAATTGGTACCAATTGGACACATTTCAAATGGTCATGAAATGGTTCCAACTGGTACCAATTGGTGGCCAATTGGACACATTTCAAATGGAACCTCTTTGGAACCATTTGGAAAAGTGTTCAATAAGTCAAATGGTTTTTCCCATTTGGAACCATTTGGTAATTTCTAATGGTATTTTTTACTGGGCTGTGTTGCCATGGAGACGATGTTATAAACAAATTCATTCCGTCCGGTGTTGCATGCCATGATACCTAAAAATTAGATTAATGCTTTAATATGAGATTTAATTTTAGACTTGAGTTATTTGTGCTACGATTTAATGAAAACAATACCAAATCATTTATGTGACCCACTTACAAAAATACAGAAACACCAGACGGTCTTGAGAAACGCCCTTTTCATCACAGGAATGGAATACACAGATAAAAGAAGCGCGTGGAAACTATTGATTAGTAATCGTCTCAAGCGCGCAATTATCGGAAACTATTTCGGCAGCAGACGTGTTCATGGAACGCTGATTGCGGCCGAGTGAGTGATGACGTTTCAAAAATGGGCGGAGCTTAGAGCCTGCGGCCGGCCGCAGCGGCCGCAGGGTTCATGAACAGGGCCAGGGTTACATGAGTTTAGTCGTATAGCATTTGTCAGATGAGCGAAGGCCCAGTAATGTGTGCTTTACTAGGCTAAATGGGTTTTTGGAGGAATTTTTGTGTGGACAATTCCAGTCAGCAATTTGGTCTGCCTCAAGTCCGTTTTACCCCAGCAAGTCAGACATGCCAGATTTGGGCTGGTGTAAATGAAACGCCATCGGCACAGAGGTTTGGGTTGATATGGCTCTATTCTGGTTAGCCAGTCCTTGCCGTGGCGCTCCGGAGTTGTTATGGTTTCGGATCGCCAAGATCGGCTCCCTGCCACAGAGTGCTACGGCCAGGTCTGGCTGCCTCGTTAACCGCTCTGGCTTACCGTGGCTGAAGCACGGTTGAGGTACGGCATGACTAAATGCTGATACAGACTCACTCATACAGCATTCAGCCGTGCCGTATGTGAATGGAAAGTGTCAGAAATGAGGCCTCTTTCTGGTCCCGACGTTTCATTCTCCGATTGGGCTAGCCCCGTCCAGGGTTTAGCTTTTCGGGACCCACTGAGGGTCGCGATCGTTTTCGCCGCGATCGCCCCAATCGAGATGCAAAGTCAACAGTCACACAAAGCTCATTTAGGGCAAGCCAAACCAGCCTAGTCCGGATTTCCTGTTAAATGTATGCATATAGACGAAAGAAAAAAATGTTTTGTAGATTCGATTAATTTCGAAGTGGTAACTAAATTCAGAGGCCCCAAATAAACTTCGTGTGACTATCAACTTTGTATCTCGAATGGGCCGGACGGCGAAAACAACCGCGGCTCCAAGCGGGTCCCGAAAGGCGAAGCGCTAGACAGGGTTTACCCACCCGGAGAATAAAATGCCGGGACTAGAAAAAGGCCTCATTTCCAGCCCTGCAGTGAGTGATACATGTCGGCTGATACATGATACATGAGTGAGTACATGATACATGCTACAAGTGATACATGAGTGATAAAATGCCGGCTGTGGTGCGGGCGAGGTGCGGGATCGTGTGTCAGCTCCAGTTCAGCTCCAGACCTTGCCCGTAGTTTGGCTGGAGTAAAATGCCGGAGCTAGCCAGAGCAAAACCAGATACTGCCCAGACCAATATTGTTTGGACAAGATTTGCCGACCAAACTGATGAGGTCGTTAATGCTGATAGGACGAGATGCAAATGAAAAAGCTTTGGTCAAAAATTGCATAAAACACAACTACAGCGGCCAAAAAATGTGCGGCAATAACAATTTTCTCCACCCACCTAGTCTAACACATGATCTTTTTCTTTTTCTATTTCAGGCATCATCCAGTCCATCACCTTGATGACAATCCACTGTTTCTACCTGCTGTGGCCGTCTGAATCCAATTGGCTCCCAGGGAGGATCCAATTTTGGATATTCTGTGGGCTCAGCTGTGCGACGCTGTATGCGTTCCTGAATGCACTGCTCGTTGGACCTGGATTTGTGCCGAAAGAATGGAGACCGGTAAGAGAAAGGGGAAGGAGGAGAGAAGGGGAGAGAGGGAAAGAGAGGGAGGAGTAGTGGATGGGAGAGAGGGAAGAAAGAGAGGGAGGGAGAAGGGGACAGGGAAGAGTTAGGATAGAGCAGGAAGAAAGGGAAGGATATTGTAGGAGAGGAGCTAGGGCAGATACCTAGATCGGGAGGAAAAGATGGAGCATGAGAGGAGGTCAGAGGAGGATATTTTGGAAAAGAATAGAGGGGGAGATGGGTCAGGGGATAGCGACGTGGAAGACGAGAATAAGCGAGAGGAAGAGGGAATGGGAATAAGGCATGAAGAGGAGTGATAGAATAGAGCCCATCACCCATGACGCTTATCTCCATTTCGTGTGTCATTGTGTAATTTCTCCATAGGAGGATAAATCTGCCGAGTCGCTGCTACAGTTCTGCTCCTTCTGTCAGGGATACAAGGCTCCGAGAGCTCACCACTGCAGAAAATGTAAGTAGTCAGTCATCAGCGGCTCAGCTTATCTAATTATCAGTCTTCATCTGACAGAGACCATTTTTTTTTTGTCCCGCGGAGGTCGTATTCGCGTCAGCATTTCTCGTAAGCTTTGTCTTGCGATCAATTTTCATCGTGTGTTTTGATTTCACGTTGAGACAGTATTCAGTCAACACTTGCAGTCATGATGTTATTATCAGTCTTCAGGTAAAAGTCCATAATTACATTACAATCTTGTACAAATTGTACAAATTGTACAAATTTTGTTACAATCGCCCCGGCATCTGTGTCCTTAAGCAGCCGTTTCATCATTTACAATCGCCACACTCCTCTTTTCGTCAGGAAACTGTTATATTATTTAGTTCACTGTCTCTTTTTTTGTTCCCATGTATCTTTTTTGTAATTTTAAAAGCATACCGCCCATTTCTCCTCAGCCAGTCACCCATGCTATTTATAATTGTCTTCCTCCCTTTCCTCTCTGACAACGGCTGTGTTACAATCCCCCCTGTCTCTGAACTGTTCATTCATTTGTAATCGCCCCGCCCCATTTCTCCTCAGGCAACCATTACTTCATTTACAATCGCCCCGCCCCCATTTCTCCCCTGGTAAACGCTGTATTACAATCTCCCCTCTCCTTTTTCTCCTCAGGTAACCGCGGTATTACAATAACCCCTTACTCCTTGTCTCGTCAGGTAACCGCTGTATTACAATCGCCTCTTGCCCCATTTCTCCCCAGATAACCGCTGTATTTACAATCGCCCCTTTTCTCGTTTTCTCCCCAGGCAATCGCTGTGTGATGAAAATGGACCACCACTGTCCGTGGATCAACACCTGTGTGGGCCACAGAAATCATGGCTACTTTGCCTACTTTCTACTGTTTGCCGTCCTCGGATCACTGCAGGGAGGGATGACCATGTCCCTGGCGGTGTATAGAGTGTTCACGGCGGTAAGTGAACCGGGGTTTGCAGACGGATGTTAACGTAGGGCATAGACCTCTGTACAGAGGTCAATGCATAGGGTATTTTTGTGCGGTTCAGCTGTACTCACTCCTTATTTATTGAGGCAAGCTAGGTTGTTGAAGGTTGAAACTTAAACACGGTGATGATACTTAGTGTGTGGCATTTTTGAAAGAGCGTTCGCCGTTCGGTGCTCAAATAGTGGAAGCTGACTTCTCTAACCGGCCGTCGTTCAAAGTCGTTGCTGAATAGACGTTCATATGCGGGGCTCACCGAGAGAGGGGGGGGGGTGTCTTAATCGGGTGGATTTATCGTCCGTTTCATATTTAACGTTGTAGAATTTCACAGCGTGTAGTGTATTTTCGAATCCACCAAAGAACAAGTCCCCTACAGCTGTGGTACATTTTTGTGCCCACCATTCTACCACTGTAGTAGAATCCCCTACAACTGTGGTGTATTTTCCCTCTCCACAGCTCTACTACCGCGTATCGCTACTGGCGCCACCTATAACGATGAACGTCTACGCCCTGATGGGATGTCTCTTTTGCATTGGTCTCTCCATCGGAGTGGTGCTTGCAGTGGGAATGCTCTTCGTTTATCAGGTATGTATGTTATGGTGGGATGGTAGGTCATTGCACAGCAATGCTAAGACGTGTGTTGAAGTATATTGGTGGCTTCATGGTTGTGTGTAATGTGAAATGTCATTATCATATTGCCGGTCCCTGACGTAGTGTGCAACTGTGACGATACTAATTAGGCCTAATTACCCATACTATCTGCTGTATCTGTCATACATATGATCATTACGAGCGAGCGAGCGCAGCGAGCGAAGTGAGTCTTTTCAATATAACGGAAAAATCTCAGTATGAGCGGCCCGGCCCGGCCCGGCCCGGCCCAGCCCGGCCCGGCCCGGCCCGGCCCGGCCCGGCCTGTAACGCTTTTGAGAGGCTTATATCTCAGCAACCGCTGGACCGATTGGCCTGCGGTCTTTTTTGTTGGGTAGCCCCATCCCTTCTACCCCGTAATTGACTACTTTTGATACATCTCAGTGACCGTCGTGGCACGTGCCACGTGAAAAGTCAAGGGTGTTCAAGCTGTTTTGCAAAAGTAGTGATTTTGAGAGGCTCATATATCAGCAGCCGCTTGGGCGATTGACTTGCGGTAATTTTCGTAGGGTAGCTACATCCCTTCTACCAAAGGTCGGATACTCTTCATCTATGTGAGTGACCCCCACTGCACGTGCAAAATACAACAATAAGAGGTGCCAAATTTGTTCCCATTTCAGTAACTCGGTAATTACTGGGGCGATTTCGCTGAAACTTGGCATACAGGTAGGCAACCACCAGGCAATGCATTCCCATGTGTTGCGGTTAGGGTGCTACTGCACGTGCGCACGTGCAGGGGGCGTTTCCAGATCTCGAGAACGGCTGGGCCGATTGCGCTCAAATTTGGTACACGGTTGGGGACCGGTTAGTAGGGTGCCGTGCAAAAGTCATTTTGGACCCCGTTTGCACGTGCGCACGTGCAGAATGCCGCTTCCAGATCTCAGGAACGGCTGGGCCGATTGCGTTCAAATTTGGTACACCGCTAGCGACCGGTTAGAAGGGTGCTTTGCACAAGCCCGTTGGAAGTACCCTCTCGCCCTTCTGCACGTGCAGGGCTCACTCTCTCGCTCGCTCGTCCTTCGCCCAAAAGGCGTTTTACTGGTTCGTAATGTTTGAACCTATCTCAAACTAGCTTATCCATGATGTTTGAACGATCGTTCTTAGGTATTTTGTAATTTGACCGAAGTACGTTATGTCGTTACGAAGAAAGACCGAAGTATAGTCGACTACAGAATGATGTTCCACTTTTCACAGGCAATTATTTACCTGGAGTGGTAGGTTTTGGCGCATCACACGGGCTGAGTTCATAAATTATAGCCCTGTTCCAATGCTCACAGTCGACACGCTTAATTGCGGGATAAACGGCACAACTTAGCGCTCCGGTCAATTGATAGCTTCTGAGGAATGGAACATCATTCTGTAGTCGACTATACATCGTCATTAAGTACGTTAGGTTAAGATAACATATCTTGTATCTGTCTTCTATCTATCTTGTATCTGTGCTAGGCGCTGGCCATCCTCCGTAACCGTACAACACTAAGCTGGCGTATCATGTATCTGTCTTGTATCTATCTTGTGCCTGCCTTGTATCTATCTATCTCGTACCTGTCTTGTATCTATCCATCTTGTATCTGCCCTCAGGCGCTGGTCATCTTCCGCAATCGAACAATATTCAGATAATGTATCTTGCATCTATCCTGTATCTCTCCACAGGCTCTGTCCATCCTCCATAACCATACATCGTTCAGATACTGTATCTTGTGTAATGTGTATCCTGTATCTGCCCACAGGCTCTGTCTATCCTCCGTAACCGTTACTACCGGACAGGTGCGGAGGACTGGATTCTGTATCTTATATCTATCTTTTCCCTGTCCACAGGCTCTGTCTATCCTCCGTAACCGTACCGGTGTGGAGGACTGGATTCTGGAGAAGGCTGTACACAGACGACGGGTGGCCTTCCAGAGACGGTGGACAGAACTCATGGATCGAGCTGATCAGGTGACGAGGGGGCCCTGTTTCGCGGCCTCCGCTAACACACTGCTAGCGTATTTCGCGAGCTGACGTCAGCATTGGGGCAATTTCGGCGCATGATTGCCGCGGTATTGAGTGACGTCATTAGTTAAGTGGTTTAAGTTGACGTCCAAACGTCTCGAATAGCGTCGAATTTTGCTTCTAAACTGATGACGTAACTCAATATCGCGGCAATCATGCGCCGATATTGCCCCAGTGCTGACTTCAACTCGCGAAATACGCTAGAAGTGTGTTAGCGGCGGCCGTGAAACACCGCCTGGGTATAATGCATAGGTGAAAACTTGTGCCGAGCTGGGGGTGCCCGAGCTCTCCCAATTCCACACCGGCTTTGGAGCCGCAACAGACGGCGGAGGTCAAGGGCACGGCTTGGGCGGCGGCGAATTTGATGCGCACGGATGCACAGTGCGGCACAATTCTTCACCTATGGTGTAATATGAGGGAAAGGGGGTAAGTAGGGATATGTTGGGGTAAGTAGAGAAAATGGGACACATGTTTTGGGCATTGAAAAAAGTGCAGCAGAAGATAAGATGTGTTGTGACTAAAATACTCGCCTTTACATAAGGTTTGTTGCGAGACTCAAGCTTTGCCTGAAATGTTGCAAACCTGCCAATGGCGCTTTACATTATCCAAAATGACTTCATTCAACACTAGGAACAGCACTACATCAACATCATGACAGAATATACTAGACTCCAAAATAAAAACCCTGCACATGTAACCAGCCATAATGTTTGGAAATGTGTCTCATATCAGTGTCTTTTGCTTTAATCTCCAATGGCGTTTCTTGCTCTCGCGTGGGAGAACATCTCTGAGTAGGCTGCTCCATTACTAACTAACCCCGTTCTCCCCCCAGGGCGAGGACATTTCCGAAGAGGAAGCCTCCCTCCGGCCGGAGTTCTTCTTCAACCCGTACGACCTCGGACGGATGAGGAACTGGAGCTTGGTGATGTCGCCGCTAGGGGCGCCACTGGGCGACGGCATAGTTTGGCCCGTGAGGGCCGGGTGCCATCAGTACACACTGACGGTAAGAGATGCGACGGTTTCGTAGGTGTTTTTAGATATGGGGTTGTTGCATGAATGGTCCTGTCATGGCAAGAGTGCGTAAATTACGATCTCATTGCAAAGTTTATAATGTAGTAAGTTCATGAGGGTTTTCCGACAAGAAAGCATTCGGGTCGGAGCTTTCGAATTGTCTTTACAAAACTTTGTCAGCGAGTCTTAATCGGGTTTGGGGATATCGGTCGCAAAATTGAAGGCGGTTCTAATGTTCTTATGTTAAGGTTCTTATGTGTGTTTAATGCTCATATTATCATGTTCGTTTGCTAAACGTTTTGCTGATGTATTCTGGTGCGCAGTTGTTTTTCATCTTTTCATAGAGTGATGCGTGTATTATATGTGATTCTGTGATACGATTGTTACTTGTGTCACCATAACAATTGTATCTTGTTCGTCACTGGTGTTTGTGTAACTATTGTGTTGTGTGTATGTGGGCTTGGCCCCGCACTATGTAATTACTGTAGCGTGGTTAATCAATCATGTTTGTGAGGACGTGTGACGCTGTAGTGTTTGTTACACTACGGCGTATTTGCTGTTTGCCCACGTTTGCAGTTTACGTCACCATCATAATGTGTCTTATATTTATTCGTTCATTCTTTCCCAGGTGGAGCAGCTTGAACAGAAGGCAGAGAAGCGCTCCCGGATGAGGGAGTACCTCATCATTGAGGACTACTCCGGCTCGTGGGTGCCCATCTCCAAAGGTGAGCCATGGAGTGACCTCTGACCTGTACTCATGACCTGACCTGGTTCGCGCGGACGTCTGGTTATGACCTGACCATGGTGTATTTTCCGATTTGGTGTGTGCTCGCAGGTTACATCACATCGTGTTTCTTTGCGTGTTTTTTGACCGAATGGATGAATGGATGGCTTTGGGCCTGGTTGATCTTAGCATACTGCAGCTAGATAGCGAAACGGTCCTCCCGGGGTCTAGAGCTTGCAGCGTATCGCACAGTCCACAATTAGCCATCATTGTAGGTACATACCTCACATTAAGCATACCCCACAGTGAAGTGTGAAGGTACCGCGTCGCAGAATGTGTACACTTCTCCCCAACCCTCCCCATTCCACAAATAAATAATCCCATTCAGTCACCCAACCCCAAACTCCAACTAACCCCCATCCCCTTCCCTATTTCTCTATTTTCCCCTAACTTCCCATCCGGCCTCCCATATCCCACCTCCCCTCCCCTCCCCCTATGACTATGATACCCTGCCCTTCCCTATCCCCCTATCCTCCCCTAACTTTCCTCCCCTCCCCTATGCCACCTCCCCTCCCCTCCCTGATAACTATGACTCCCTACCACTCCCATATCTCCCCTAACCCCCTCGTCTCCCCCCAGGACTCCGAATCTGCTGCCACCCTCCCTGCACCGACGAAGCTCGAATCCCGCTCCGTCGCGGCGACTCCGTTCTCGTGTCTCGCTGGAGAACATATTGGCTATATGGAGAACGGCGGCCAAGACCTACAGAAGGAGCATGTGGGGCAGCTTTTACAAGCCAGAGTGCTAGCGGTGGAAGCATTAGCGGCGGTGGAAGTGTAAGCAGAAGTGGAAGTGGAAACATAAGTGGAAGTGGAAGTGGCCGTGGATGTGGAAGTGGAAACATAAGTGGAAGTGGAAGTGGAAACATAAGTGGCGGTGGAAGTGGAGGTTTTATGAGAAATGTTGGAGGAGGACAGCATCCAACAAGTCCAGCAGATCGTCCCAGAGGCTGGTTCCCCCGGAGGTGTGCGGTTGAAGAGGTGGGAGGGGTGGTGGAAGGTGGGGAGGAGTGCGGGGGAGGCAGGGAGAAACAGGAGTAGAGGAGAAGAGAGGGAAAGTGGAGGAGTGAGGGAAAGAGGGAGAGGGGAGAGACAGTGGAGAGATGTAGAAGGAAGTGGAGAGAGAAGAGCAGAAGAGGAGAGGGAGGGAGAGAGGAGAAGAGAAGAGAAGAAGGGGAAAGGAGAGGATGAAGAGAGGAAGAGAAGAGGAGGTCGACGTCAGGATTGGATTTCAGGTAAGCTTGGGTCGAACAATATTGGGAAATGGGCGACATCATATTAGCTGCTAAACGATAACTCTGAATTAACGGTTTCTCCCCCACCTTATTTTTTTATCATATGTTGGTTTTATGTGTTCTGAGGTTGTGCATAATTAAATATCTGGCAGAGAAAGTCTGTTGGAAATAGTAAGATGCATTACCGTCTACTCCACGACACCATAAGCTAACATGCTTTAGCCTTTACGAAGTCCCGTTTCCCGTTTTCAGCACTCGCTTTATGCCTCTTCGACTGGTAGCGACGCTGGCGGGTCTTTACTGAATCACTAGTTTATATACCGCTCACTAGGTGGCAGTGAAGGACACGGCTCGCTTCCTCAGATCAGAGGCACAGTCGTAACCCGTCTTGGCCCGAGACTGGATGTCGGGCAGTTTCACCGACGAAGCAGTTGACTGCTTCGTCTCCCAACTGCTCGGCCAGAGTTGCCAGGTGCTGCCAGTTAAAGTTGCCAGGCGTTTGCCAGATGCGTTTGCTGACTGCGGTGATGTGATCTCTATTTGAAGTCGTGTTTACCAAAGGGTGTGTTGTGGTAGTAGCGATGCGTTGCTCGAGTGAGACTTGCGACTTCGTTGCCAAATGCCATGACAACTGGTGGTGAGTCTTGTGATTTGACGGGTGACTTTACAACTAGTGTGGACCAGTGTTTGATGTGTGCTTGAATTCCTGTTACTTCAAGACACTACGATTCAACTCAAAATTAGCTACAGTCTGACAAACGTTGGAAGGCACGGATTTAAAGTACAACTGTTATTTATTTACTTTCCTGGATTTCTCTATACGCCCAACAACTTTGTTTTCAAAATCTCAAACACATCAGACTATCTGCAGCGGCTATTTCACGCATTTAGTTTTCAAGGCGCCTTTTTTTTCTTAGATTTGCCAGGCTAATCTCGGATGTGTTTTCGGGTGTTGTTTGTGAGTTTCGAGTGTTTTCATGAACATTTTACTATTGACACAAACAGCTGGCATGTTTGTGTCAATTCAAGGCGTGTTTGTGTGGTGTTTGTCTCCACGAAGTGAAGTGTTTGTTTGTTGGTATATAGTAATTGTCATAGTGCCTTCAGTGTTTAGATCAGGTTTCTGCCATTCCAATATCGCTGGTAGCAATACTCGGTGTAAAGTTGATAAAACGCTTTACTGAGAAAAGTGAATGCTTTTGAAAATCATCGCTCTAGTTATATACGATGTGTGGTTGTTGAAACGTTACGTTGATCGTGGCTTCCTTTGGAAATTTCGTTATGTGCGTTAATCATTACCAAATGTGTGACTAGAAATGCAATGTGTGCTTTAGGGTGTTGTATCAATAAGGCGTAGGTTAAAGGTTTGCACAAGCAATGTTGATACGCATGCATTCATTTAAGAAAATAAGCTTATCGTGCATTCAGCTTTAAGCGTGGTGGAATGGAAAGAAGAAATTGTTCGTCCTAGCTCAAATCCATTGTGTCATTTAAATAGCCTAATAGAAAAACGTTAAATCGACTTAACGGCACAATTTCCAGCTGCTCACTTTTGCGTGTATTTATACGTGCTTTTGTTACGTTATTCGCTTGCTTTTTCGTTGATCTGTGTTAGCTTGCCGTGTTGAATGCTAAATGCTATAAAAAAGCACGTTGTTGGAGCGTATACAGTCCATATCAGAATGAACTATGCACTCGTGGTCGTGAACAATACACTGCGTGAAAGAAATCCTGTGTTTAACCATATACACTTACAGCAATGGTTTTGTGGAGACGACTCTTTAGTGCCCTGGTGGAGACAGTTCTATAGCCTTGGTGGAGACATTTGTATCAATGATTTTGGGAACTTCGACTTGCAGCGATCTCGTCTCAGGGGACTCGACTGGTGGGCCGTTTATAAGCGCCTCAGCGCTGGCGATTAGCCGACAGAGTGGCTCGGCTGTCGCGGTTTGTTCGCCCGCTCTTGTGAACCGTGATCCAAGGATAGGCCGTCGGGGCTCTGATCGCTGGACGATGGTTGTGCATCAATGTCCCTTGTACAAATTTGACCTAGACCGCTGTTGGTGCGCGGGTTAATATACCCATTTCAGTCGCAATTAGTTTAATAAAGCTAAATATCCAAAATGACAAAGATCAGACGAATACGAATCAGATTCACACGTTTTAAAAAATCTTTACGAAACTAACTCAGATGACTAATTGCTAACCCAGTCCCAATTTTCTTGCTAAAGGTAAACACTCAACCGGTCAAAACCGATCTTCTTCCTTCAGGTTGATCCTTCTGACGGAAGACCCAAGCAGCCTCATTCCACCGTTCCTGCGAGTTGCCCGAAGTCCATCGGAGTGTACCGGAGTTCGTCTTGAAACCTGTCGTTCCTTCCGGTCCATTCGATGCTTCCTATCGTCCATTGATTTCATCGAAGAAGGACATCGTATGTACAACACGAGCCAGCTTGGAGCAAGGTAAGCTTGGGGAAGGTGATATTTTGGTTAAATTGTTGAATGATTTTTTTCTTTAGAGAGAGAGAGAGCGAGAGGGGGAGGGACGGGAGAGTGCACCATAATTTTGTCCTGTGTGTTATGTCAGAAGAAACGGAAAGTCTGAACTTCAAGTTCATAACGGAACTTATGCTGTGATATTTGATGACGTCTTACCATGGTACGTTCATTTTAACCCTCGCCCTGGCAGGGCATTTTTCATAACACGGCCTGGCAGGGGGGGGGGGGTCGATGCGACCCCCCCTCACGATTGGCTCCTATGGCACCTAGAAACACCAAATTTGGGTAGGTAGGTGGGCCCCCTGGAGTTCTCGCCCCTGTGCAAATTTGGTTGCTCTAGGTCAATATTTAGGGGGGTTTTGGGGGGTATAAATGTAAAAATTTCGCTAAAAACAGGTCAAAGTTTTTTTCGCTAATAACTTTTGATCTAATTAAGATAGAGCAAAAAGAAAAGCACCAGTGAACTCAGCACGTCAAGGCGCGTCGAAGGATATACTTTTTAGCTTGCTTAAGTGTGCTTAAAGTTTTTCTTAAATTTTAAGTAAACTTAAATTTATAAATTAAGTTCAAGTTAACCAAATTGCATCATATCGCATATCATTCGATTTGGCTGATCACCAGGAACACAATGATGCCATTTTTTAAGCTCTAGCGTCATTATGTGCCAAGTTATTGGCAAAAACGTCATTTGACCTCAGTTGACCTCATTTGACCTGACCCATGGATAAGTACACCAAACAAAGAAGCACCAAGTGACCTGCTGTTAAGTACTGTGGTTTCAAAGCACAAAAGTGATGGAACGAAGCGGATATCTCCAGTATTTTCCGAATTTAGTATTTTCCCATAGGCTTAACATTACGACGTAATGACCTCTAACTGACCTCAGGTCAGTGACCTCAAAAAACCCGAACTATATGTTATACAACTCGGTAAACTTAGCACATCCTGAAAGTTTGAAGGAAATCAGTCCAAAACTGTGAGCTGGACAGGTGCAAAAAGAAAATTGAAATTTGACCATGACCTTGTACCGGTTTTTCTGACCTGGTGACCTGACCCTAGGTCACTTGGACCTTAAATTTTCAGGTCATATGTAAAAAGGTTGCCCCATAGGCTGTGCCAAATTTGGCGGCGCTGCGCGCCGCCGTTTTTACGCTATCTTTGAAAAACCTTAGGGGGGTCGCATCGACCCCCCCCCCTGCCAGGGCGAGGGTTAATCTCGCTTTCATTCTATTCACTCCGTCGTCCCCCCTATAACCGCCCATGAGATCTAAAATAGGACATTCCTGCTTTATAATATTCCCCTCCCCTTATTGTTCCAGTGTAACATGCTGTGAAATTGTCTGGTCGCATCTTCATTCACTCTAAGTCGTATCATCATATCTGAGGTTCCCCCTCCCTTCTCTCAACAAAATCCTGGCCACATGCCCCCACTAATTTTGCTGTAAAAATATCTAACGACGCTTTCGAAGCCTTTCGAAGCCTCGGTGGCCGGCCAACGCCCAGCGATCCTAGCTCCCAGGCGTCTCTGGCGTCATATCATGTGACCCGGTTGCTAGGCAACGGCTGGGTCAGAGCGAAAGGGGGAGGGGGTCAGTGGGGGCGGCCGGAGCCAGGGCTGGGTTGTAGGTAGGTATTTTTATTTGGACGCCATTTAATTGCGTCCCAGAAAAGCTATTTCTGGCACCTAAAAGCTGACTCGCCCCAAAATTGGTCCTCAGCACCTATTTGGTGGATACCAGCACCAATCATGGAAAATGACCTTAATTAGCTGTTTCTGGCACCTATTCATCGGTACGCCTTACTCTTTTTTCTGAATCTGGCACCTAAATGCTGAGCGTAGCACCAATCTAGCAGAAAAATGAACTACTGGCTGGTAGAATCATGTTGTTCTGGTATAATGACCCCTGGAGTCTAGCCTAAAGGTTGCCAGTGCAGCTACACTCTAAGACAGCCCCGTAGTGATCTCAGCATTGTATATGACGTTTAAGTAAGCAAATAATATTGATTTGCTTGAAAAAACAATGTCATTTAAATATTTAAAAGTATTTATTTGTAATGCTTAAAGGGAAACATTTTTGTGAGTAATTGTCTCGATTTTGACCATTAAAACGGGTATTGTATTTTTGACGTCATCAAATAGTTCCAAAAAAGAAATGTAATGTTTTCATTCCGTTCAAGGCCGCTGAAGAAACGCGGGATCTTGCGTGGGACATTGTCCGTTGTTTGCCGCGCAGAGTTGTGCCTTTTTCATCCGTTTCTTACTTATGTGTGCATGAAGCTTTGATTTTGTTTTTGGTTATTGTGTGGCCGGTCAGTCAAACGCCCCTGTAGAAACCGGATGCTGCGTTTGATCGAGATGGAGTCAGACGATGATTGCAGAAAGCTAATCGGTAATATTGAAAAGAGGGCCGGTTGCGTGGCATGTCTGTTCAGAGTTGACATTTTGCTTTACTCCAGTTTATGACCTGAGAGCCTGGCTGGAAGTGACGGATCCAAACTTTTCACGTTAAAATGGCTGAGGGTGCAATAATCTCTACAAAGCGGGCTGGTATAGGAGCGTCTTGCTATGCTGCACCATAGCTGGCTAGTGATTCTCTTTTGGCTAGAAATGGCATTAATCATTATCTCCACTGGCGAAAATGGCACTTGACATCACCGAATGCAACGTTCATGTTTGTTAGGATACATAAAATCAGGAAGATTACGCGAATTAGGTAGACAAACGTGGAATAAAATAGGTGCTGGATGTTTTGGTTTTGGTGCTGAATCAGCAAACAGCAAATACGGAGTTCAACTAGACGATCTGGCAACTTTAGGCTGTGTGGAAGCAATTAGGTGCCAGATTCAGATATTAGGGTCGAATAAGCATTTTTGGGCTGATCAGCAATTAGGTGCCAGAAACAGCTTTTTAGGGACCAGAAACAAATATTCCCCTTTTTATTTTCACAAACGCCGAATGTATGTAAGAACGAATTTCAGGCGCGATACAAATTCATTTCAGTCAAACGTCAAATCTAAAATCCGTTTTTGGTGTGGATTTAATCGTGAATGTTTGCAAGGTAGCTGCTCGCTCCTTCGGCACAATCTGTTGCTTTATTTTAAGCCGATTAATGTTAATTGTGAAGCTAAGAATGCCTACGTTTGAGAGTGCATGGAAGCCAGCTTGAGACGGCCGAAGGCCTGTCAACTCAACATGAGCATAATTTGTAACAAATTTTAGGCTTGACGAATTCAAAACCTCCCAACCAAGACACACCTGAACGTTTGATAAAATATGCCGTTTAATGTAAGCATTTCAGGACGGTCATTTGCCTATTATGTCTATTATTCCAATTGCTATCCGCCTCTGCAATGCTATGCTGCCTAGTGCCTACAACGTTCGTACTTCGTCGTCCGGCTCCTGCCCGCTTTTCCCGTCGGCATCCTTATTCCAGACTCCAGCCCACCCCGGCCAACACCCATAATTTCCGTCGAGTTACCCTCTTCGAAACCATACCCCCTGCCGCGTTCCATCCATAAATTCTTCCCTCCCCTCCAAGACAGATTTCTGGAGTCTGTGCTTAACTACCGTACATTAGTTCCAATCCCCCCTTCCCTCTCTCTTTTCTCCACGCTCTCTCTTTCCGCACGATCGCGGTTCGTCGGCTGGCGAGGCGTTCCTTTAGCTCCGCCTCTTTGGCTCTAAGCTCCGCCTTCTCTATTGATCCAGCCCGCCACGCCCCGAGGGCTTCGTTTGTCTTCATCATTCGGTCAGACAGGGAATTTACAGCCGGGTTGTCATGGCAACCAAGCCGCCCGAGGCACTTCGGCAGCGCCAAGACGGCCGGCGGCGACGAAATGTCGTCCCTGGTTTGGGAGCTATGTTATAACATAGCTTGTGAAATGTGGTTTGGAACTGGAATGGCACGGTGAAATGTGTAAGTTCAGGAAGATTCAAGATTCTCTCGGAGGGTGAGAATCGTCTGAAAGTTGGTGCTGTGGGGGCATCAGACTTGGTTACAAATTGGTGAAAAATGAAAATCGTCCAATTCGATATTCAGGAAGTTTGTGTCAATAGGTAGGTACCTATGTGAACTTGGCTTGAACCAATTATGGAATTGTGAAGCATAGTGTGATTTTGAACAAGCCTGAAATAATTGAAACTGTGTTGTGAAGTGGTTAGGAATTACGCTGAAATCACCGACTAGGTACTCAATGGGCAAATTTTGTAATAACTTGAGTTTCTTTTCTTTTTGTCTTTTCCTGTATTTTTAACAGAGCTGATTGTGAACTTCTGTCGGGAGCAAAAACTCCCCTCTCACATATTTTTCGCAAAATCTCTGCGCGTGCTAGTTTTCTTTCTTTACAACCGCTCGTTACTTTTCCAATAAGGTCGTAAAACCTCCGACGTATCATCATAAACTCGCCCTTCGTGTCTTTATTCTGAGGCTCTGAGCACTTGGGGGATTGTAGCAGAAATGTGAGGGTGATGAAGCCCGGCGTAACATCTTAAAATGAAGACGATGTCGTCAGAGATCGGTCTTCTCAGTTATCCAGCAAGAAAAGTGTAAGGAGTTTTGAGACACAATATGGCGTATTAAAGGTAACATTTCACATTACTTCGGTGACGGTGTTATACCTAATGATGGGATAGACTGTATTGCTACGATATGTGTATTTGAATTCCCCATATGTGAATTTGAGTATGCATAACGAACTTCAATCCCATTCTCCGAACTGCTTTTGCATTGCGGAAAGTTGTGTATAATTTCTGTGTAACCTTCAGGTTCAGCCTCTTGATTTTACAATTTACAAATAAAGACAAAATTTAGGTAGGTAGGCACTTCGTTTTCGGGTCTAACGAAGGAACGTAAATAAGTTCCATGTTTGCTAACTTAAAAGTTAAGACGAATGAACCATTCGTTTTTGTCTCTGCCCCTCTTCCTCCCCCATGACACCCCGTCAGTTCTCCAAAATACCGCCACTAAGTTTCAGTGATAGCTCAATTTATTCGGCTGAAGAGACAGCGGCCATTTTCCAGTTGTCTGAGTGCCGTCTGGAGACACAGATAAAATAATAATAATAATAATAATAATGTTTATTTCATACCGAAGTCGGTACATATAATACACAAACAGCACACATACATTACACATCATTCATCAATATACACAAAAAAATAACGAATGCAAAACAGCAAGATTCCTAAAACAACTGGTACACAAACCGATCTGCGGCACCATCATTCCCCCTCTGCCGTACAACATTTTCGATGCGCGCAACGAACACATTATTTATTTATTTCTTTTTCTTTTAAAAGAATAAAAGAAATTGTTTTTGTCGCTGGCGGCGCTTTCAGTCGCTGTCGGATGTCGGTAATTGAACAATGGTGTCCGATTACTGAAAAAATATTGAACAATGGAAGCTCTTACAATTTTACAGCGTAGGTGACTGATTGCGGATGCCGACATAGTAGTGATGTTTCAGAAGATAGAAGTTGGAACGTTAGGTGAACTTCTGTTAGACTCTTTCGGGGTTTTTGACTTCAGATAACGTTGCATTGGGCCGGCAGCACACGGGTTCAAAATCTGCCCTCAAAGATCCGATTTAAAATGATGTTTCAATGATAATGCATGGAAAGATCTGAATGCATGCCCTTCTGTTTCGGACGTTGACCATCCAAGAACATGGAAGCGTTCTTAATACTGATGCCTCATGTCATACAGTCATACTCTCTTACCTCCTATTTTTAGCCAGTGGGCCTTAGTCACTGTGCTTTACCACTCCAGTGACAGCTGACTCCGCAGTCAGCTGATTGATGACGTTTTTAACCGCGCTGAACAGCTGGCTAATCGCCTGGGGGCTCAGCGTCTAGGCCCATCCCGTCTGACAGTCTGGCTGAACCGTTCCGTCGTCTCGTTAGGAGTGTGTGAACGTGGGAGATTGGGGCGTGACACTTGGCGCAGAGTCACACTGACTTGGCTTGCTGTGTAGCAACGCAGTAACGTTCACTGGCGGATCCAGGGGGGAAGGGGCATTTGCCCCGCAGCGCCCGAAGTCGACGAAAATTTGTATTTTTTTCGAGAATAAAACGGGAACTAAACAACATTATGAGGGAGGAAAAGTTTGTTTTAAACTGCACAGCACGTAAGAAATCGAAATCCGATGAGTTTTGAGAATTTGGAAAAAAAAACTTTTTTTGGGAGCATGTTCCCCCGCAGCGTCCAAGACCGCCTTTCTGGATCTGCAAGTGGTAGCATTATAGGCTTGGTAGTTCAGCGCATATGTAAAACGATGGTTATCCATTTTGGTAAGGATCTGAATCCTGTCTTTATGTATTGTTGAGATGAAGCGAATGAACTCTGAGTATTTTCTGGCTATTACATGATGCGTACCTATTTTAGGGAACACATGCATTAATGTACATATATCCTCTAGACCAATACGTAAATGAAAGCTGCACAAAAAATATCATTATCAGACAAAGAACAAAAAGTATCATCTTTGGGAAAATATTTATTGCACGCAAAAAATAACAATAGCGTCGCATAACCAACTGATCAATGCAGATCCAGCAGGCAGCAACAATGAAAAGCGCTCTCCAAGGCCGAAACAAAAGGATTATCTTTGTCACAGAGAAAATTTGTCATCCGATTTTTCCTTGTCATATTTCACACATCTGCACCGCATCTCATCACTCTTTCAGATACTAATGGCCCATTATAGCTATTACACCTTCAACGGTTCAACCCTTCAACATCTGGCAACCCTGTCTAGCAACCTATCTATCGACGACGCCTCCCCTCTCGCGCGCAAGCTGCTTTGTAATTCAGAGCGTTTTACAAAAATTCTGAGCGGTTGATTTATGATTGAGCGGTGCACGCGCTCTCTTCGCGTTCGATCTCACGCGTAGGATTATGGTGGATTTTGTAACCCTTCTTCTGGCGTGGAATTTTTGCTCCCTTGGATCTTCTCACTGATGGCGGCACTAAAATAGCGTTTTGAATACGAAAAGACGCTTATTGGCATCATCAGACAAATATCAAGCCGAAAACAGTAGGTAGTGCTCGAAGCAAATGACGCTTTTTTCTCACGCTATCTTTGACATTTTTTATTCGATGATTTCAGCCTGGATTTTATTATATCGCTAATGTTTTGCCGAACGATGCTAGTGATCTTTATCTTTTTATTTCTTTGCGTATTTCTATTCGTTTGTTAGCCAATCATGCAGCCAATGATCTCTCTCTCTCTCTCTCTCTCTCTCTCTCTCTCTCTCTCCTCTCTCTCTCTCTCTCTCTCTCTCTCTCTCTCTCTCTCTCTCTCCTCTCTCTCCTCTCTCTCTCTCTTCTTTACTCTCCCTCCCTCCCCTTCCCACTAATATCCCCTATATTTCTCCACCACCATACGACGAAGGCCGTCGGTAAAAAAAATCTCCCTGTTGACAATCATGACGCAGGCTACTGTGGCGCGCTAGCGCCAGTAATTTAGCTGCGGCGTGCCCTCCGGCCAGCCTGCCTTTGCGCCGCCGATCGCCGCCGTGCGCCATGTTTACAATTTTATCAAGAACGTTTGTTTTCCTCTTTTATATTATTGTAAATTCGTTATAATCGTCACTTCTGTTTTATAGTTATCAACCGTATTTTATATTTGTCCTTGCGTTAATTTGTTGTAATTTCTAGATTGACTTTTTGCCGTTTCTATATACTCGATTCGTTTTTGATTATGTAAAAAAGTGTTTTTATTTTTGGCTGTGTAGTTCCGCCCCCGTTGACTTCCTGTTCGTTTTTGATCTCTATGGCTTTTGGCACGTGCTCTCAGTTTAAATATAAATTTAGTATCGTACGCAGAGTGTCAGAGAGGCTGAGTATTTCGACGAGTTCCTAGTTTTATTTCTCACGTTTTTCTCCCAGTTTTAACCCATATCTAACCATCGTTTCACTGTTTATTTCGTTCTTTCATTGTGGGTAATTTCCTCTCCTCCGAACACGCCCCTATTCAACCTGAGACCCACATTCTGGTGAGCCCGACGTGATTGAAGTGATGAGTTTAACCTGTTGATATATCCTGTGCTTTTGTTGCCATTTTTTGTGCTTTTTGTTGCTAACCTTGACCTTGCCTACCTACTCGTCATGCCTCACTCTGACTGATGATGTGCTTGTGGCTGAGTCCCTGGCCCTGCCTTCTGCTGTTGGTGCTGTTTTCGCACCCGTGTGCAGCCTGACAAACCAGCTGTCTCGCACTTCCGCTGAGCAGCCTCCCGCCGTCAACCAGCACCAGCAGCAGGACGAGAGGCGACCAGCAACAAGCCGACACGACCCTGCTGCACAGGATGACGACCCTGCCGCGCCGGACGCAGCCGCCTCTCCTGGGGCCACTGTCAAGCCGCACCTGGCAGGAGCTCCGCCGGTTGACTACCAGTTGACTGCCTCAGCTGCTGGGACACCAGTCACCGCTGTCACTGTGGACGTCACCGACCTGCACGCCATCTGAACCACAGATGAACGACCTGAAGACCGACTCATTCTTCGAGTGCAGGAGACATCCTGATTCCTGACGTTTGTTTCATCATGTTGACCAGACCTTTCCATTGTTTTCCTATCCTGGCCCGCTGTTGTTCCTTCCAGTGTATGTTCGCTGTTGCTGAGGTTCCTGTACCCCTTCTGGCTCATTTCCTGTCGTCTTGTGGTTGACTTTGCTTCCTACTTCCCAGACCATCCCGGTGCGTTCCTGGTCAACCAGTCCTGACCAGCCACCTCCATTCCAGGCTCTCCTGTGCCAGCAACCCCTCCATCTTGGAGCAGTTCCAGCCTGGAGAGACCTCGGACGCCTGCCTGACCTGCCAGCCACATCGACACTGGCAGCTCGCCTCCACGTGCCAGCCCAAGATGACTGCCGCCTGTACCAGCTCTACAACACACCTGCAAACGACACTACCTGAACTCGGTGCTGCCCGCACCGACCCGGACCGACGAGCTGCTGGTCACCGCGGCCCGCCACCGGACGCCGAGCCGCTCGCCGTCGAGTCGCTCGCCGCCGTGCTGCACCCGGCCGCCGTCGCTGGCGACCGCCGCGCACCGGACGTCGATCCGCTCGCCGCCTCGCCGGTCCCGGCCGCCGGTCCTGGTGACCACCGCGCAGGCCCCGCTTTTGTGAATTGTGATGTAATGTGATGCGCTCCGCGACTAAGAGGGGGAGCAGTGTGGCGCGCTAGCGCCAGTAATTTAGCTGTCGGCGTGCCCTCCGGCCAGCCTGCCTTTGCGCCGCCGATCGCCGCCGTGCGCCATGTTTACATTTTATCAAGAACGTTTGTTTTCCTCTTATA